>NC_009183.1:826549-906549 GCF_000149385.1 Cryptococcus deneoformans B-3501A
CGCCAACGTGCTCAAAAAGGTATCATTCATGGGTGTGGCGGCTTCAGAAAAGGTACTATTGCCAGATTGATCGTAAGAAGCCGGGTGCACAATTGGGCGGGGGATGGTCGAGGCCGATGGAGCAACAAAACCTTCAGCTTCTTCAGGCACTGTGGTGATGGTTTCGGACGTAAGGTCGAGTCCAGCTGTTATGGGATCGACTTGGGCGACAGCTGTAGCCTGCCTGGCTAATGGCATGCCTGCCTGCAGACCTTCTGGTTCCCCTGGTGCCTGGGGAGCAGGTAAAAGTTCACCAGCAGAAGCAACCTCGTTGTCCCCCACAACCATAGCTGTGCCGACATCGCCGTTGCCATTACTTTCAATTGCGGTGGCGGCAGCAGCAGCAGGCGTGGATGATCCGGCAGGCAGAATGGAATGGTTGGAAGGTCGTCGTGAGATGACGCTTGCTCTGCGAGAAGCGATTTCCCAAGCATCTTCGGTCTCGACGTCTTCTTCCAAATTCGCAAAAGTCCGCTGTATATCAGACATTAGCGGAAAGCGGGGAACCGTTTCATTCAAAAGTCTGCCTTACACAAAGAGGACAAGAAAAACCAGGGTAATGTTGTAAGAGAAGCGGTCGAATGCATTTGTAATGAAAGACATGTGAGCACGGCCTTTTGACCTTTTGTCAGCGTTGAAACGCGCGGTTGGCACATAACTCACGCTATAAAAAGCGACTGGCAAACTGTCACAGAAAACAAACAGATACAGCAGTCTGTCACGCTTGCTTTCGCCTTCTTACTGGGTGTATCTTTGCCTTTATTGTCAGAAACAGAAACGTCTCCGCCAAGAGCTTTGAGTTGCTTGAGCGCATTAGTGCTTTGGGCACTGTCAGCTGTTGCCATTGTCAAGTGGAAGCGTGACGAACTTGAATTCGTTGGCGCCTCGCTGCCATTCACGTCCAACTTCTACTCTCATCTTGATACATTTGAACATATCTTCGGTGCCGCCTTGATAATCGACTCCAAGCTGGAGAACATCCCCATCCTAAAAATTGACTGTTTAAGCCTATGTTGTTACCTTAGTAGTAGATTAGGCTTACCTTGAGCATCATGGGTCTTGATTCCGTGTTCGGGCTAGATAACCTGATGTGATTGAGGAATGTTCCCGAGCTGCTTTTAGTATCTCGGATGTAGAACTATTCAGCGTCAATGTTCAATCCAGCTGCGTCCTTCATCAAAAGACGTACTTTGCCACCTTCCTCGCACCAGATCTCTGCATGACTCCTGCTAACGACTTTGCTCCTGAACGCTGCTTTGCCGCTTGTCACCTCGCCCCCACCGCCAGCTACAGAAAGCGTTGCTGATCCTGTCCTAGGTCCGTCAGGACCTAATGTCCCATCCCCGTTTACATGCCCACTTCCACCCCCACCTGTGCCCAAAGGCGCCGAGTTGGTTGGAACAGGCAATCTGTCCGACTTGTCTGTGAATCTGCCAATCTTGAGGACAAGGGCCACAGGCTTCCCACCGACAGTTGTTCGTCCTCCCCCAGCGCTGGAGAGAGTACCGGAATCGGCGATTTGCATGGCGGAATCGGAAGGAGTCGTTCCAGGGAAGGGGGTAACAGAGATTGGTGCCATCTCGCGGATGACAGGCTCAAACGGAAGGGAGCGATTGGATTCCAGATGGGGTACCAGGCGTATGCGATAGGTTTTCAGCCGGTTAGAAGGATTGCCAGGAGGTGTAGGGGCGGCATTGAGAGAAGCATCAGGAGCTAATGCCGAGGTGGTAGGCGCGGGAGGAATGGCTATAGGCATGGTCAGTGTCTCGCTCAAGAATAAAAGACAGTCATAAACGATTGAAGGGCCAAGAAAAAAATGTGGAAATGCAAAAGCAAAAAAGAACATCCAGCTAATGGTAACACGCCACCAGTCCAAGATGGCAGGAAGGAAGGAAAAAGTCATACCGCACGGACCGCCGGCCAGCAAGGACCGCAATCTCAAAACTGACTTACTCGATCCGCTCAACGGCGTGCTGACGGTTCTCGTCACAGTTGCTCCAGTGTTCATCACACCGCTTCCCGTGGCTACCCCGTTACCGCCACCAGCCCTCCCTGAGACACTCTGCTCTCGAGCATTGGCCCTTGAATTCCCTGCTCGTTCAGGAGTGGCTGCTCTTTGAAACTGACTTTGAATTGGGCTGCTCAAGTTGGCCGATGTCGATGGCTGCTGTCCCAAGGTAGATGAACGACCTCTTGTGCGCATAAATCCCAAAAACGAATGTCGAGACGTCGGGGACGTAGCTTGAGGCCCAATAGGATTGTTGGTGGTCGCAGTTGGAGGGGTACGAGGGGAACCAGGGTTCGTCGAGTTGGTCCCTGTTGGAGTTGTAGAGCCGACAGGAAGGGCGATGTGGTTTGGCCGGTCTTTAGGCGGCATGGTTGGCATTTTTGATGACTGAACTCGGCAGCAAGTAAGACAATGGCGGTGACTGGGACGAGGACGGCAGCTTTTTTGGTGAACTCAATGCTGGCAGATTTCCGTCTCCTGGTGCAGACTCCTGTTCCTCGCCACAAGTACGAAAACTGTCCCAAGCTCGCACTCGCAGGATACCTCTCGCTTGATCTCACCTGTGATAGGCGAGTATGATCGAATGTAGTACTCCCCGCTGTGCTTGTTTGAGTCGGTAATGGAGAAAAAGACGGTTGGACCTCTTGTCCGTTTATTAGCAGTGGTGCCGGTGATAGATCAGAGGCGACTACTAGACGAGGGGACCTCGACGTGTGATCACAGAACGATTCTACAGGATTGTGACGGCCCAACGGCGGTAGACTCCTTGTATATCCAAAAAAGTAAAATAAAATGGAAAATGTTGCCGACGCTGACGTCGCTGTTCAAAGAGGTCTCGCCACTTCTTGTATCTGTCCAAAGATGCCTGGATTAACGCTGGGAGAAGTAGTGCTGGGTCAGCACGACTGTATCTCGTTCTGCAGGTTTGCTCTCCGTCGTGGATAGTGTACAAGGGTACATGTACTCACCGTCTCAACCCTGAATGGCTCAGCACCGGAGATGTCCTAGTCCTGTGCTTCTGTTATGTGCCGATCTAATCCCAGATTACTATTTCAGCGTACAGGTGGTCGTCCTCTCCTTTCGCTGTCGTTTTTGCGTTTCCTCAATCGGCGGGGCAAAGCGGGGAACAAACGTCTGAGCTGGGGTGGAGGTTCCGATCCCTTTTTTAAGGGTGTTGCCTGTACGTTGTAGGTAGAGATTGTGACGCAAGCAACTTTTGGGTGACTTGAATATTGACGGCCACTCCGGGGTGGTAAGCGGGCTGCACGAAATAACGATATGCATGAGAGATACGACGTCGTTTGGCGGTCCTTCTGTCTTTGGCTCTCTCCGTTTCTCCTCTAATCTCCTCTGCCCGCTGGCCCCAGGCTCACCGGCGGATCAGTTCGGACGCCCGTTTCTCAGCGATGATGAATTATTCCCATCCCAAAGCAGTTACGTAAGATCAGTCGGATAACATTTCATCGGAGGCATCGGTACGACATCCAGCGAGTCACCACTGCATCGACAGCGTATATGGCGACTGCGTGGCGGCCATACATGTCATTGTCATTGTGCAGGTACAAGAGGATCGAATACAATTATAACACAGACGACCAACATACCCAGTACAAAAAGAAAGCCCTTTTCCACTCCATCTCAAATAGGGGCAGCCTGTCATGCATTCATGGTGGCCTCCTCGTCGCCTTCCTCCTCTTCCACTTCTTCTTCCTCTTCCTCTTCTCTCAGCCTTTCCTCTTCTTTTAACCTATTCCACCTCGCCATGCGGCTTTTCTTGCTCGGTCTGTTCTTTTTCTTCTTCTCCGTGTTCGTAGACAAGCTCTTTGAGGCCGATCGAGGCGCAATGTGGATGGTGATCTCTATCGAAGACTAATTCGGGATCAGCATAGAGCAGCACAACATGCTAACAATGAAGTCACCTTGATCCTAGTAGCTCGCTCCGGTACACTGGCTTCGACAGAGCCGACATCGTTCAACCAGGCATCCTCTTCTTGTACTGCATTATTCCCGTTTGTTTGGCCGTCTCCCATTTTGTCTATCTCGTCAACGCATTCTACACTGCCCGTTCGGATTTCATACCACATTCCCTTCTCTCCCTTTGGGTACGGCAATAGATCTAAAAGTGCGTGAAGAAGCAAGAGGGCATGAGAGATTGCCGGGCCCAGGGCGTAAAGCGTAAGAGAGGTATATCTGTTTGCAAAGAATAAGTATGGACCACTTTTCCAACAAGAGCATACTCACCCTTCATCAACAACCAAGCTCCTACATCTGCCCATTAAAGCACCGAGCGCCGTCTTGCGTGTCACAAAGATACATTCTCTTCCATGACCGGCCTTGCCTACATCCCCGCGAGTCTTGCTCACTCCCTGTAGAGGCTTGAGCGGAACGGTTGCTGCTTTATGAGATGGGTGAGTCAATGCCGAGGGGTGGGCGGATGAACGTTGCTTGGGAGGCGCAGGGGGCGGGAGTTTCTTGACGGCCGGCGACATGCTGCGTCTTGGATGAACGGATAAAAAATGGTGTGATTTTGACGGACGAGTTCAGGTTTGTTATGGATTAGGAAACAGATGTAATGAAGGCCAGATAAGGTTTGTAATAGCCTTCTGATTTTTAATCATCGCATTCCTAAATAATATTTCCAAAATATTTCTAATTCTGAATTTTCCCTGAACACGCTGGGGAAGAAGCCGAACAGCGAACACAACTCGTCTTTTTATCTTTTCTCCCCATTGCTTTTTTGAACTCTCTCTCCCCGCTGTCCCCCGGCTTCCGCACCAGTGAGCTGCTCCTCTCCTCCTCCTCCCGTCGCCGCGTGTGCGGGTGTCCTGTGGTCGCTGTGCTGACTTGTTCCAGCGATGCCCAACCCACCCGTAGCCGACTTTGAGCAATGGCGCTCGCCCCAGTCCCAGCAGACACCCCTTACCGAGGTCAGTACTCTTTCCCATACTTTCCCTTCGCTGTAAAGAAAAAGGAGAAAAAAAAAGTCCGCTTTATCGCGATCGTCCGGGCCGTATTTTCGCCCAGCGGCGTTTCCAGCATAAACACACTGCTGACACCCTTCTCTTGCTGCTTGTCTTCCCATCTTCACACATGCTGTGAACAACGTGGACCGTCGCTCACTATCTGATCTCGCACTGGCGTCGCACACTACATCCTTTCATCTCGACTTTTTTTCAATGCGCAATTTGGCATCTCGTCTTGATCAACTTTTTTCTTCTTTTTTTTTCTCCTGTCGAACGCCCGGGATTTGGCACAAACTAAACAGCCAACAAACCTCCCCGGCATATTCTCACCCAAGACCGACTCGCCCGCGCTTATACAACAAGGCAAGAACGATCTCATTCATCCGAGCTTCTTGCCGCCGTGTGAGCACGGAGACGACGGCGATATGCATGCTCATGCCTTTGGTAAGTTATCATTCCTCACCTTTCCGTTTGAGAGGCTCATTTCCTTTAGACCTCCTCTCGCTGTCGAATGGCACGCCTGTCCATGTACCTCGACCTCTCCCTGTACATTCACAAACCGCCCCTCAAACTGTACCCGCGAGCGTTCCCTCACACCCTTCCTATCTTTCAGCCACTAGACCCCAAGCCACTCAAGAGAAGGCTGGTAAGGAGAATGCGCCCAAAGCGAGGAGGATGAGTAGCAGCACTACCGGAGTCCTCGGCAGGGGCAAGCTGGGACTCACTGGCACTGGTGAAAGTGGCTCCGGTCCGGGTGGCGTCGGGAAGGATAGGTAAGCCGGTCCTTTGTCCGTTTCGAAGCGAGCATGCTAAACCAACATTTGCGTAGCAGTCGTATAACATCATTGGACGGACCGGCTAGTATGACCCGCCGATCCACATTGGGTACTTCGCCTGCCCCTCAATTATTCGATTTCGCCAAGACCGACCGTCGATCCTCCCTCTCTCGACCTGCTCCAACAGCCGCGCCGTTGCCGACGCGCTCAGTGTCTGCTGTCCCCGGCTCTTTACCCACCAAGGGCCAGCGCAAAGCCCCCACCCCTCCCGAAGATGATATCGAATTGGACATGGAGTTTGGCGACGATGATGATGAAGAGAACTCTCGCGCCAGAAGTGGGAGTGCCGACGATATTGACATGGATGAGGATGAAATTGAACCAGATGCTGATGATTCTCGCCCAGAGTGGGAGAAGCTCGCGTTGGGTACGGGAAGTGGTGGGGTAAAAGGTAGAAGAAAAGGGATGGTATTCAAGTGTGAGACGTGTAACAAGGAATACAGACACCCCAGTTGCTTGGTAAAACATAGATGGGAACACAGCCCACACTGGAAGGAACCGACCGCGCTGAGCATGAGTAAACATCAACAGGTGCAGATGCTTGAAGTGAGTTCGCTTTTATCCAAGTGAACTTGTTGTGCTGACAGAACTTCACCAGGCTGCTGCTATTCTTGCTCACCTCGACCCTACATCTCAAGGAGGTAGAGCCCTTCCTTCCGACAAGTCTCTCTGGCCTGCAATTCTTTCTCCCGCCGGTTCCAACGACTCATTGCCCAAGAGAGCCACATCTCGCGCCGCGCGAGAAGTGTCATTGGGCCGATCCCCATCCACTTCTACTGCCGCACCCCTCACTCCGTCTTCCTTGCGGGAGACCACCGCTCTGGGCACACTGGCCGAGAAGGCGGAACGGAAGTCGTCTCCAGCAGCTGCAAGCGACTCGACTACTAGCAGCATGGGAGCCGCCGAACCATACATCCCTCGCTCTAATGGAGTTCACCCCTCGCCTCGAGCCGTGCATTCTGGTCTAGGCGTTCGCTCTCCCCCTGCGTCTTCGCCTTATGCCCGCCCATCTCGTCCGATGGGCATTTCATCCCCTCGCCCAGCCCCCTCTATTTCTTCCTCTACTCAGGGACCAGCTACTCCTCACAGCATCGGATCACTTCCAGACATGAACGGCCTCAACTTTTCTTCCTCTCTTTCGTCTTCGCTCACTGTGCCTGGGCTCAGCCCGATGCCTGGTTCTATAGGGTCAGTAAGGCGAGGCAGCCTTGGCATGCCGACCTATATGAAGACAGGAATGGTTGGCGGTGGGATGTTTGGCGTGAGGACTCAGGTGCCTAGCAGCTCCGTGCGAAGCGGAGCTGGAGTAGCTGAAGAGGACGAAGAGGAAGAAGCAAAGGAAGAAGAGGACGGTTGGGGGGACATTAAAGAAGACAAGAGGGAAGGTGAAGAATGGGGAATGGCGATGGAAATGGAGCTTTGATCATCGCCTTTGATCTTTCCTTACTGAAGCGGTTGTGTGTAGCGTATAGGAGTTGAGCGAATCAACCACCTAAATGGAGTTCCCGATGGTTGTACATACTGGCTTTTTGTCCTTAGCCCCAGCAGATGGGCATACTATTTATTGTCTGTTTCGATAACTTCTTTATTCTTATCCAAGATCTCCTACGGAAATAGTTGTTTGTCGGTCCCCGCCATAGTGATACGAGTTCAAGATATAGGATCTCCTAAGTATTTATAAAGACCGTTTTGCATGAGCAATGAGCATGGATCTATCCGTCTGCTTAGATTTCCAAGTGTCTACTCAATATTGATAAACAAAGAACTCATGTGTTAGTCGGCCAGCTTTTGAATGCTGTATCGGAGAGTGTCATAAATGCAATAGCAGGGTTCGTACAAGTGTATCAGTAGTATCTATTAGCCGCTTTGCGAGGTAATTCGTTTGGGGAAACAATCACGAGTCACAAACTTTCAATCAGTTGGCGCCACGAGTTTCGCATCTTGTTCCGTAAATTACTCTCAAACCCCAATTCTTCATTCTTCCTTTTCATGAAGAGACGTATTTTCACCCTGTATCCCTAGTTTTTATTTTATTTCGCCACGATCTTCCTTGCAGAAAGTTGGAACCGAAGAAAACCTCAATCAGAATGGGGGAAGAAAATTGATATAGACTGTATTTATACGGCGGATGGCAAATCATTGCGGTAATAAGTACATAGGAATGATTGACAATGACGATGATGGTTGAATAATTAATGAAAAGATGAACTGATTAGTGCGATAAATGTGTATATGCCGTTATGCATCTCGAGGCAGGAGTTATGCCCAAACTTGATCGGGTGAGACGAGAATGTCACGGCCGTTTGGTCTAACGTATCGCTTGGCCTAATAAAGAGTCAGCTTGGCTCTCAGAATCTACTTTGAAACCATACCGTATCCTTAGGCATTGATTTTCTCATGTCTACGCGGAATAATCAGTTTGCCATTCATCCTAGATGTCAAAAGCAAGGGGTTCGTCCATACCAAAACCGTCCAATTCATCTCTTGTAGAGCCAACACCCTCCATGCCATTATAATAGCTAGTAGTACGCTGTTAGCACTATGACTAGAAGGAGAAAACAAAGAGGGACTCACTCAACTACCCTTCTGTACACACTGTACCCCATTTTTTCGTACATGCTTATTGCCCTGACATTATTGCACCTCACAAAGAGGTCTACAAACCACGCATCCACCGAATCGCGCGCTGCTCCGGTAGGGACCGCTTGGTGCTCGTGCGCATGAGCTCCATGATCATTATTACATTCCACCGCTATCTCTCCTGGTCCGCTTAATCCTTCGAGAACATCCATGAGAACACGGGCGAGTCCGAGTGATCTGTGCGATGGAGCAATTGAAAGAGCTGTTAAATGACCGTGATGCTGTGGATCGGGGGCCGGAGGCTCATGTTTGGAGATCACTGGAGATAATGTTAAAAGATGGGCCTGTGTGATGAAGCTTCCATGCTTACTGTAAGCTTTCAATGTTGGGTCATAAGCGCCTTCAACGGCGACACACCAGTCAGGCCATTGCGCTGTATAGCTGGCATAGTAGCCGTTATGATACTTCACTAGAAGCGTCAGCATATCCATGTTACTCAAGTACGAGAAACCCACTGTCGCTGTCCATGGGTCGGCATTGATATTGTTGAAACGTAAGATGTCTGTGGGATCGAACGGGCGAATGACCGACATGTGCGCAGAGAGGTTGAGATTCCTAGAATAAATAGTATGCGAGAGACCAGACGCGTGTTTAGACGGAGTATGGGATGCTGTGGCTGCTTCTTGTGACGGGAATAATGATAGAGACAATGGGACACTCTGCACTCGCTCGCAGGTGATTTCTTGCTCGTTCGTAAAAGATCAGAGTGGAGGATACACATATAGATCGGGACACCTGGACATTAGCCCCCGCCGTGACTCTCGCTCGCTGTTGTCATCCACCAACGAACGAACTCTGAACGAACTCTACTTATATAACTGCATCCACGCAACAGTCCTGCGAGAATGCCTTCGTACTCTTATTCTATAACCGATACCGCCTATTCCCTGCCCATCCTCCACGCCGCCGCCCAACCTTCTTCCACTGTTATCGGCGTCTTGCTCTCCTCCTCCTCTTCTCAAGATTCGAAGCAAGTAGTCGACGATGCCGTACCCATTCTGCACCATTACACAAGCTTATCGCCCATGATGGAAGCAGGGCTCTCAATCGTTGGGAAGTACGCTGAAATAAATCATAAGAGAATTGTTGGTGTGTATGTTGCAAGGGATGAAGGCGATGGGCTTCCCAGAGTCGTGGAAAGGGTGTGGAAGATCTTAAGAGAAAGCTTTGAAGGAGCTTTCGCTTTGGCTGTGAGTATAGGTCTTTATGGATTCTGAATGTATGTTTGAACTTATCGTGCTCCTTCCTCGAAGATCGACAATGATAAATTGGCGGCTGGGCAACCGGCCTATATCGTAAGTCCTACCAACCAAACTTGGAAAAGAATGTTGGATCTAAACAACCACAGCCTTATCTTCCTACTGAGGCTTCTCCATATCTTTTGCAAGCTGTCCCTGCAGCGTCGCCGACCCTTCTTCCGGAACCTTTCTCCATTACTTCGCAATCATTACCAGCAAGCTTGCTGAAGGTCATTAGGGAGAAAAAAATCCACAGGGGGCTACGGGATTTTGATGATCACCTTGAGGACTCGTAAGTGGGCATAGATTAATCGCAGCATCCAGACTAACGGGGAAGCATCAATTCAGATCTAATGACTGGTTAGAAAATTCAACGATTAAACATGATCTCCAGATGTTTATATAATAGAGTTCCATTGTCTTTCAAGAATGCTCAAACTGTACTTGTACACAGCTACACAATTGAATAGGATTTACAATAGTGGATAGAACATCTTTGGCGAATGATACAAGTTCTGTCCCCACCTCCTAACCATATCCATGACCAGTCGTCTCGTTACAGCTCCCGACTCGGCATCTTTGTGTCATTTTGTGACCGAATAAGCTCGAAGCAGTGATGTATTCCTACTGGTCTCGACATCCTGCATCACATCAGTCAACTAGACAATCCACCCTACTCATGGGTAGCTTACAAGTCAGAGTGGTCCCCATCAGGTACGTCATGAACCAACAAGTCAATGACACCAGAATATTCTCCGACGAGCTGGTTGAAATATACTATACACAAGTCTCAGAATGGTATGTGGGAACGATATCTGGACTCACATTGTCCTTTCCTGACGACCATGTCATCCATCCAGCCCCACCAGACATGCATTTCCAAGGGATATTCGACGGCGTTCACATGTGCCGCTGTTCCGGTTTCGTCCGCCACGTTGGCCTGACCAGTCTGCAAGCTATTCCTTGCTAGCTTCTCTGCAGCCGTTTTTGGAACTACGGCTTCTTGAGCAAACTGGATTGTCGCTGCCAGATCAGATAGTGCCGTTTGAAGCCACGCTCCTCCCGTGTCGCGAGGTCCGCGGTTGAGGCACAAGAGATGATCTATTCCCGGACAGCATTAGCTATTGGCTTACAGAGCGATGAGCGGTTATGATACCTTGACCGATACCTTGACCATTCTCAGCTTGCATGTAGCTTGACACCAGCTTTTATGTCCTTTTAGCCAATTCTACATCGCTGCGTGGAGCGTTGCACTCACGCAAGTCACACAACATGGAGTAGGCCCCCAGTACCGTTCCTTCTTACCCCCTTCTCCTTCGGATTGAGGCACCTGCACTTCTGTACCCTCGCCCATGCCTGCTCCCATAATGTTATTCAGGCCTTCTTGAACATCCTCCTTCATTCCAGGCTTGATACCTGTTTGTTCATATGGAGTAGAAGGAGACATCGATGGCGGTGCTGTGCCCTGAGCGGAAGAATAGGAAGTCGATGAAGGAACTTCGGTAAATGAGTTGTACATCTTCATAACAAATGACATGCTTGTGTCGATTGCTTTGAGACCTCTGTCATACGCTTTTTGAGCTTGCTCGGCGGCTTTCAGTAGGTGTGGTGTCTGGCAAAGTCATACTCAGCTAAATTGCTATAAAAAAAGTGAAAATGCATACAGTGATATGTTGAGTGGCAATGAATGGCGTGGGTATCCAATCCCACTTGAAAGGCCAGCTGTCAGGATGATCTACTGGCAGCAGGGGTACCCAAGGAGCAATAAGATACAACCGCGGGGGTGGATTGAGCGATGTTTTAAATGCTGAGGGATGGTGAATCAAAAGATGGAGTGCGTAGCTGACCATATACGATCAGCGACGTTTTCATATTAATTCAACATGGTAAGTGGAGACTTGCTAGATCCCTGCAGAGCTAACAAGGATATGAGCCGGTTTGATCATCAGAGACTCAAGAACTGAAACTGCCATTTCTAACCGAGAGTTTGTCAGTGGTAAAGCCCAACAACTGCGAAACAACTAGATCATTAAACCGCACCACAGCTTCTGTCAATCCGCTCGCCGAGGGGGACCTGCCCTGTACCCCCACATCCCGGTCGATCAATGACAACGATCCTCACTCCAAATCTCGCAGCCAGAGGGTCTTGTATTTGTGAGTCACATTATCACACGGTGCGGACTGCAGGGAGCATAGAGCTCACCCAAAGAAGCTCCTATCCACCTGGAGCATCCGCTTGGCAAAAGATACAAAAGCGGTATACCCGTTGGATCACCAATGTCGGAAAAAGTGACTGGGAGGTTCGTTCGAGGACAGCGGGGCAGTCGGCGGTTGAATTTGGAGAGACATAGATAGGAGGCGGGGTCCGTGAGTGCGGTGGGCTCTGGGGAGGAAGACATCGTTTCCTGAACTATCTCTCCAAATTCCAAGTTTGAGAAAGTTGTATACAAAGGTCCAAATCTGTCCCAATGGCTCCTGACACGTGATTGTCATTTGTTGTGCCTTGTTTCTTATGACGCGCATGTTTCGTACGTAGATATTTACACAATGTTACCGTGTGACGTCCATGCAACAACTCTCTCCCCTTCCAGACCATTTCTCCATCCTCCATCGTCTTTGACCAGATGGCAGTGCATACGACATTTACAGGCTCTTCGGGCTTTCCCCCACTTTGGCAGCTTCCTCTACTGGCTCCTCGAACAAGTCCTCAAAGTCGTCAGCGGAACTGACAGATATCACACCGAAAGCTTCCTGCATCATCGCTCCTAGATACTCCAGCTCAGCTATCACCTCCTATTGATAAAAGCCATCAGTTAAAAGTTTTTTTAAAAATGACCCACCTGCATGGCCAATGTATATGCAAAGAACAAGAGATGTCTTCCACCTCCACGAACGCTTCTGCGTCGAACGACATCGAGGGAACGAATGGCGTCAACGAGGCGCTGACGAGCCTCTTCAGCTGGAGGAAGGTATGGGGGCACGGGCGTTCGCAGCCGGAATCCGGCGGACAAAGTATAGAACTACAGTAAGAGTGAGTAAACGGTAAGCCACAAGGCACTGATCGCAAGCGTACTCACATATAGAATGACGTTCCCAGCCATCTCTCGGCGTTCCTTGTTGACTGGTATAACAAAGGTATCCCGGATATTGTTGTCCCTAACAAGTTTTCGTCAACGCCACTGGTATTGGGTCGCAAACTGGCCAGTAAACTTACCACTCATCTCTAGTCGTAACACAGCGCATACTGTGCAGCCTATCGAGCATTCGCTCGCAACTAAGTAGGACCTCTTTATAGAATCCATATGCAAACGGTCCTTTTAGGCGTGGTTCGTTTTTTGTGTGGGCCAGCAAGCTTTTCATACTGTCAAGCTGACTTTGAAGATGCAATTCCCTAATGACACGAGTAAATTAAGAGATTATGGACAAAATGTTTATTCGCGCAGACTTACATGGCCATAAACTGTCTTACTCCGTGATCGAGATGAGAATGCCTGATAGCATCTGTCGGCAGTAAAGGTTCCAACTCTCCTTCTTCAGTATCTGCTCCTACGGCGTTTAGTCCATTGTAGTCGACGCCATTACCATAAGTTGTGAGGAGTTTTGAATATAGATAGGACAGATCAAGACAGAAGCTAGCAAACAATATGACGATGATCAAAATGCAACTGAAAGGGCAAGGTGACATCTGACTTACTCGCTCAGGCCCATACGCAGCTCCCTCCTGGCGGTGAACGGCCACCAGTACCTGGAAACAATTGCAGCCCACAGAACGCCCACAATAACACTTGTTGATCGGCGATAGGCAATCATTTCAACAGTAACGTCTCCTCTCGTTCTGGTATTGTAAGTATACAAGCACGTGAGATTCTAAGTCGATTCAGCATTTTCCTCATGGTACAAGATTGTACCTACATATGTAAGGAGGATAAATCGCCCTGCATTCATGTAATCGGGCATTTGAGTTATAATATAGAAGCAGGGGATCGAGAAGAAAAACCCTAGGATAGGAAGAGCAACGTTGTTGTCTGGAAACCTGAGCAGAAGATAAGGGACAATCCTTCGCATTTTAAACTATGACCCACAATTTGGTGAAAAGGACAGCAGCTCCCGCTCCGATTCTACATTATAATAAAGTCAGCATCTGCTAATCATAGGCTTTATTTTCAACATACAAAGTTCCCAATATTCTCATCATCGATCTAAATCATTGTAAGCGGGGCAATATATATGTCAAGCGAATGTTTTGTTGCACAACAACTCACAAAAAATTGGTTTGCCCGATGGTTTGGCTCATGGTAGCAAAGTATGCGATCAGCGCCCATTCCCCTCTGAATCTCAGAAATATCGGTCGTCCAATTTCTGTGAATGCTGGCGCAGCCAACATAGCTAAGCATCTTCTATTAGAATTTGCGAATCCTAAAAGGCTGTCTTCCAACCTACCGCCTCCGAGACCAGTTTTGATGGCATAACGCGCGTCAGGCTGTTTAGACCTTTCGCCCAACGCCCAGAACATCTGTTTGATCCTTCCAATAAAACTGAGTGACTTCAAATCAGGCACGATAACGGGTCCAGTGGAATCACGACCATTTTTCGGGTACAATGGCGGCTGAAGTTGAGAAGGGTCGATTGGGACAATGTTTTCTGCGTTGCGAGGTTGGGAAAATATCTTGAAATATAATGACTACAAGACTCACGAAGCTGTTTATAGAGGTACTCGCTTTTCTTCTCCTTCCTCCCTCTTTTTGGCATTATAACTGTTTTGAGATGCTCCCAGAAAGTGACTTTCTCAGTCGTAACAATCTGTGAAAACGTTAATAACTGATACGACAAAAAAGCCAGAAACGCACCTCCTCCATTGTATCCACAAGAAATATCATCTCACGTGCAAATTCTTCAAAAGTAAACAGGAAACTTGTAGCGTGCGTCGTCAGCCTTCCTATCTTAATGTTGACCGAACACTCACAAGTAGATCCAGAAGACCGTTTCATTAGGACCGTGGTTAATGTCGGGCTGATCTTCAACGGGCAAGTCTTCGGTGGCCTCCAGCTTGCATTCGTTTCCGTTTCCGTAAATCTTTTCACTCTCCACATCACTCTCGCTCTCTCCACTGTCACTAGAGCTTGGATCAGTTTTGAAATAGACACCCTTCTTCCGCCGGGGTCCCGCGTAGACCCTTTTGATGGCTCTGCTCGATGAAAGAGTGAATTCCTTGAGGGAAGTGGCGAGCTTGGAGCGGATCAAAGGGAGATCGATACAGGGCATCTGACGAGCTTGGGAAAGAGCCTGTACAGCTTCCAGGGCTTGATCACACCGAGTCTGCTCACAGTCAAGCCAATTTACATCATCAAAACAATTGTTACTTACGTTCAAATCATCCATTTGTGTCCCGGCAATTTCTCTGAATTTCAAGAAAAGGTGCACGCTTGTAGCAATGTCCATGTCCTCAGATAATCCTTGTCCTCTCTCATCGTCAATGGCATCCACTTCAGAAATGGATATTTTGGAACGGCCACGCTCTGCACCGACCTCCAAACTGATCCGCCCTTCGCGACTGGCGCGGACTAGACTTTCTTGGAGTCTCGTGCTACTCCTCAAACTACTCAAATGTTGGGCCAACCGACCAAGGCTGACGATTGCTGCATCATAAAGCTGCAAGTTCCTGCCTCTGATCCTCCCATCAAGGACTCGCTCGTGTTTAGCCTCTGAAAGATCCTTTTGAAGAGTCTTGAAAGCCGCAGAATGGTCTCTAACTGCATCCTTGAGAGTAAGTCCCTTCTCTTTGACTGTGCTTTTCTCGAGGAGGAATGTTGATGTGAGGAGGTCGAGGAGTGTGGAAAAAGAATTGAGTGATTTGGATATTGATTTTTGAAGGTTTGAAGTCGCCGACACTGGGACGACGGTGATGCACACAAGGTTTGTGATGCAAACTAAAGTCATATCAAGTCAGTGAGAAGTTCAGTTGACTACCATCGCACAGACCTCCCGTGAAGACGATGAGCAAAATCTCTATTAATTTTGGCACTGCACCCTCTTTTATGACAACATTGTACAGAATCATTGCGGCCATTGAGCAGCCTTATTCGTCCAATCAGTTTCGCTGTATAGCTGTTGAAGAGACATTTACTTTACCTGAATTGAAACTTGGGTTACCGACCCATAACTTGGACCAAGCTAACACACCCATAGTCCCTCCAATCCAAATTATACAAACGATCCAATCGCCCATTTCACTGATAAAATCCCATCTTTCTCCGTGTGAGGGTGAGTAATGATCGAATAACCGAATCGTCAGGGTCGCTAAGAGGGACACTACCGTGGAAAGTACGGCGAGCACGAAGCAATATCTGGTTGACAGAAGCATGTTTCCCAATGTTTTAGCCGGGTTGAACTAGGCGAATTTTAGGATTCAGCACGTAGTCACGCACCATCGCCTACTCACGTATACGACGATAGTTGCTACCATATGTGCGGAATACGCGGGTACCGCAGTAACTCGCCCATGCGCATCGGTCTCCGACTGGGTCGATAACATAGACGCAAGGGCAGGGACAAACGTGAACAAAGAGGCTATGAGGTAGGCAATAGAGCATTTGAGTATATTTGTGGCCCATGTGGGAGGAATCCAACTATATCTATGTCCTTCAACAGAGGTCAACAGATGCATGAAACTAAGTAACAAGTAAGACATACCTTCCAAAGTGGAAGCCTTCTTCTCTACAATGGACCTTGTCTCAGTAATAGGTTGTCTCGGTGATAGGAAATCTGAAGGAAATGAGGCTTCCAACAGGGGTGTAGCAGAAGTCAGCCTTTCAATGGGTTCCGGCGATTGTAATGGTAGTACAGCAGCACGAGGCGTGCCTTCTTCTTCTTGAGAATCATCTCGGGATACAGAAAGAATATGATCACCTCCGGCCTCCAGTTGAGTAGGAGACAATGATAACCGATCAACTATAGAAATGCGATCGCTTGTGTGGCTTCTTCCTTCAGGTATACTCAAGGCGTCTGCAGACAGGTCCGAGGATATGAAAAGTGACCGTACGCTCCGAGCGCTAGGAGTTGCTAACGAAGACGATCGGCTATTTGTTGTTGCCTTGTCTTCAATCTGATCTTCATCCACGTCACTTCCAGTTATGTCTTGAAGAGATTGCCAGTTGTCGAGATCTTCGTGCCGATTCGGTGTCTTCAAAGAAAAGCTGCCCACTGTTTTAACGCTAGCGCTACGGAACTTGCCGTCGCGACGACGAGCTGAGCCACTGTCAAGCGGCTTGTTCCTCCAGTGTGATGGGCCTGCAGGACTACTATAGCTGTAAGGAAGAGAAAAGTACGACGACGGTACCCGCCGGACTGTGTCGTCTGACGGTTCTTGCTCTCTCTGCGGTGTAGGGCGACGGGGAGTTGAGACTGATGCTGAAAGGAGCGGCGCGGGTGGTATGGCAATTGGTGGTTGTCTTCTATCCTGCATTGGATGAATTCACTCCGTATGACGAGGGCTAGCGGCCAAGGATGGCAAAATGTTTCAAGATCCAAAATAATCAGATCTTCGTCATATATAGATGAATCGTTGCGCGGAAGACAGCTATCCGGAATCAAAAATCGAGGCGTTTGCTGGACAATGGAGCCCCGCCAGTCGTAACAACAACAAACCCAACGAATCACCGAAATTTATTACCCTACTACTAGTGCCGACTCCTCTTGCTGCCAGATACCGTAATATACATAGCGCACGCAGCTCACAGTTATACAAGCACTACACCTACTGTCAAAACACCATGGGAAAAGCAAGCAGTGGAGACGGGAACAACTCTGGGAAAAGGACAGCTCAGAAACACAAGTTCTACAAGTTTGGCGCAGGAGGCGGGGACAAAGGAAACGGCAATGGCGGAGAAAAGGGCAACCAGGATGATCAATCAAATGAAGGGAAAGAACATCCAAAAGTATTTCCGTTGGATAAGTATAGAGAGAAGCCCCTTGTGCGTCTTGTATTCTAATGGAGTCTAATGGAGTCTCATCGGGGAGAAGCTGATTGAACACCGGCGATGATCAGCCAGAAAAGCTCTCATTACCAGGCATACTTATATCTACCACAAAGGATAAGGAAAAAGCAGCAGAGTTGGAGATAATCAAACACCTCGAGAAGATAGCAGACGAGCTTTACCACGAGTCCTCTGAAGGACAAGAGGACTCACACGATGGCAATCTGGATTTCGAAGAGATGCTGAAAAGGGATTTGGAATCCATGAAAGACCAAAGCACAAAGTCTCAAAGATTCAGTAGGTGGTCACATAATGATGTCTACTTATGTGTCGCTGACTATGACATCAAGGATTGTGCAGCAGGGAGGGTTTCTGCTGTGAGTTAGTAATGTAAATTAGTAGGCAGCATACGGCACTAACGTCTATTAGTGATATATGTCATTGTTTTACCTCCACTACAACCCCATCGACTCGTTGAATATATCCTCGAACACGCAGCATCAACAGGAAAGTGTCCCCTGAGGTATGTGATTTCTTCATCCCTGCCCTTTGCCGCTAACGTTTGTCCCTATGTCTTCCCACAGGCACTGTAAGAGACTGATACCCATACCGGCAACAGCTAGGGCAACTTTACGCCAACTGAGTGAAGTGACTGCCTCAGTTGTCAAATCGGGCTTTGAATCTCCAGATGGACAAGCTTTCAAGGTACGACACTAGCCATCCTTCATCCCGGACTTTTTGCTTATAAAAGGTTTAGTTCGCAGTCAACGCAAATTCCCGTAGCTCAGACAAGCTTGAGAGGATGGAAATGATCCGGGCAGTCGCTGAGCAAGTTGCAATGCTAGGCGGAGGACATACAGTGGACTTGAAGAATGCCGATAAGACAATCTTGGTTGAAGTGTATAAGGTGGATGTTTATTCGAAGAGATCTCAAGGGTTATGCTGATCTGTAACGCAGAACAACTTGGGAGTGACTGTTTTGAACGATTACGAAAAGTATAAAAAGGTTTGTCCTGTCAAATATAGTGGAAGAACAGATTGCTGACTTGCCAACTTAGTACAACCCTGGAGCAGTAGCCGCGCAAGCGGCCCAAAAACAAGCAACTTCAACTCCATCAAGCGGACGATCAGTCTTGCCTCTCACTCGGTCGCATAGTGCAGAACAGGACACGGTTGTAAAGCCAATGCCGAACAATGAAAATCGACGCCGTCGTGCTGCCTCCATAGCCGAAAGCCATACATCACCACGCTCTCAGTCATATAAAAGAATAAAGGTTGTCGAGGAAGGTGAAACAGAGAAGACAGAGGAAGATATAGAAGCCGGGGAACTTGTCGAAGACGAGGATACTGTTCTCGGGGACGACTTTGAGGAGATCATAGAACAGGGAAGGATAGTCAGGTTCAGAAAAGACGGCAACTAGACAACGGAGCTATGCAGAGTCGAGCCTATCCAGTCATAAACATGGGATGAAACGCTTCTTTTTGCCAGATGTTTGCCATTCGTACCCTCTTGGCCTCCCTTCCAGTCCTCTCAACAAGGGCCTTGGTGGAATCCTTCTCACCGGTTTCGGTAACCTTTCCGTCCACTTGCAGTTTATTGAATTCATTTGAAGGCAGCCTATTGTATGAGGCATTGACAGCATTTTCGTCAACTTCTATCGAACGGCACTCTTTTAGGTGAAGAGGTTGTGTAATGATGACGCGATTGGCCAAAAGCCCCATGTCATTATGGCTTTCTTGAAAGTTGTCAGACGTCGGCCGCGAATCCAATACAGAAATGAGTAAATTTGATTCTTTGGCACCGTGAGCGCCGCCATCTTTTACACTGGAGCGCTCTGCAGAGTGCTTCATTGCATGGGTGGTAGGAGTATATGGTAATAACTCCATCATGTCCTGGCTGCCCTGTACGGGTACAGTTTGCATTCGCAGTAATCCCGCCCTTTCCTTTCTCCCCAGTGTTTCAGTTCTCGCTTGGTGCAAGGTCGCTGTATACGGCTGTGTCCATGTGGCCATTGAGTCACATTCAGACGTGTCTCCACTTTGCGAATGTTCAGAGGGCCGGTGATGGTAAAAGAGAATATCTGTAGGAGAATCCCATTGATTACGAGGAGATGAAGAACGTCCAGTCGAGCGAGGAGGAATGTCATATACAAGGCGATCAAATAAGGTGACAGAAAGCTGAAGAGGGCTGGGGTTGAAAGCCATCGGCGGACGATGAAATGTTGAATCACCTAGCCTTAAGGGGGAATAGTAAAGTTTAGATAATCATTGATCTAGAATAGCTTACCAAATAAGTTCATCACCCTGCGCAGTCTTGCATAGTTCGTCAGGAAAAGGGTTAATAGACTTTGAGTTATTGATAGGTCTGGGAGACGCGAACATATCATCAGTTGCAATAAGTGCTCTGCGTGAGAATATGAAGATGCGGATAATAGGCTCTGGTGGTGACTGAGAAAAGGGATGGGATGACTGGTGGTGTAAATGATGATGTGAATGGTGAATGAGGGATGGTGGCAAGAAAGTCTGCAGCCTACAATTTCATATGTCAACCGCATACAACAATAATTGCAGCACCAATATCTTGGCGTGTCACGTATGTCACATACAGACTACCACCTCCTTTATCTCGGCCTGTAATACCATCGTCCAATTAACCCCCCGTTCTAAAAGTTCCAGGACTTGGTCATGAAAGGAAAAATAGTCGCCTTCCTTTTTTGATTTTCTTCCAAAGCACCACAAACTTCCACAAGCCGTAATAATAGTTTTCCCTTTTATGTCGCGTAGTACTAGTTGTCAACTTGCTATGACTGTAGACTGCAGGCTGTTGCACGTGGTTCGTAGTAACGAACTTTTCTCGCTTGAAACCTTGAGACCATTGTTATGTCAAAATTCTCATTGACGAAGGATTGTCGTCGTTAGCGACCGAAAAATAATTTGACTCATGATCGAGAACGGGCGATCACTGCTGCTGCTGCTGCTGTCATCGTGGATGGTAAGTGGCGATGAATGACAATGCACAACGTAACGAAAAATATGAATAAACAACCCTATTTTATCTGATATAAAAGCCTCAGTTCCTGATGGACGCTGATCTGAAAGGCCAGAAACCTGGAACTTGGCTGTTCTTCCAAAAAGCTAAAAAGTCCACTTTTATTTGACTTCTGACTTTGTTTCCGATCATGATTTCTACTATGGAGCGAGCCTCTGTTGACGCGTATTAGAGTATTAGAGGCAAGATTGCTTTGGTATGGCGACATATACCAGATGGTGGACCGACAGACAGACAAGCAGCATGACAGATGGCACCGTATCTAAGCCTATAGCGCTGTTAGCATTGAGCGGCAGACAGGAGGACAAAGCTAGCTATCTAGTTGCATGTATTTATTACAAAGTGACAGTAATACGGCTTGCTACGTAATATTGTATCAGCGTAAATTCTAGTCCATCGGAACCATTTGACGCCGACGCGTTACGCGACGTGAGCCATGGCAGAGGTGACGACCGATGACTCACCACCATGGAAACAACAAAACTGTAACAAGCTAGATTCCGTATCTAGAGTGTGAGTATAAATTAAATGGGAACCAGAGGCCAGAATCGAGGAGCCTAGAAGCCTCGGACCCAGGATCCAGGCCAGAGCTAAACACGCCAAATATCCACTGCGGCGCCAAAAGCGCGTTTCTCAGGGCCTCTCGGGAAATTACCGTGACTTTTCAGGCGGTGTCTCTGAACTGTTGCCAGCCGTTACAGGCGACGCGACGGATTTCGGCGGCGTTGGTCCAGTCGGCGCGTCATGGCCTGGAAGCCCCGTATAAAACTCGAGTTCGCCCGCCTTCCCACCCTCTTCTTCGACCAGTCCACCCCGCTCCGTCTCCATACCTTTCTCGCTCCCCCGCCTCGTTTCTCCGCCCCGTCGTTTCCCTCCTCCCTACGACCTTCTCTTTCCTCCGAACATTCGCACAACTCTTTTCTAACACACAAAAACTTTGAGCATCCGGCTATGTTCACGTACACCCCCTCCACCCCCGAATTCGAGCCTGTCTCTCCCCGCTTCGAGGACAGGACTCATCCAGCCTCGATGGCACCCTGCGGTATTCATGACCCCGCTCTTCTCGAATTCATCCGCACTGATGTCTCGCGTGAGCTCGTCTGTAAGTCTCGGTCTTGAGCGCGTGTCACGTTTCGAGTTGGAGCTCATCGATACCCTACTAGACTACCTCGCCGAAAGGACCACCTCAGTCATTGGTCAAGCCACCAAGGCTGCCGTTCCGTTCACCCCGCCTGGTACTCCCACCAAGGAAAGCGCCGACGAAGCCCTTGGTCTCCCGTCTCTGGAAACTTTTGTTGCGGTCGTCTGCGAGCAATCCAATGTGCAGGTATCAACCCTCCTTGCTACACTCGTATACCTTGAACGATTGCGACATCGTCTTCCCAAAGTGTCCAAAAGTGAGCGACTTTAGGAAACGGCCTTTTTCCCTTTTTCTAATGCTATCATCAGGCATGCCTTGCACGCGTCATAGGGTCTTCCTCGCGACTCTCATCGTCTCCGCCAAGTACCTCAACGATTCTTCCCCGAAGAACAAGCACTGGTGCAAGTATGCACAGATGTTTCCTGTTAGCGAGATCAATCTCATGGAAAAACAACTGCTCTTTCTCTTGGGTTACGACCTTTCCGTCGACGAGGGGGAAATACTCGACAGTGAGTTTTCTAACGCGTCAAATGCACTGTATATAGGTCACTAAATTGTATTTTTTACAGACTTCCAACCGTTCTTGAGCGAGTACTCCTTCTACTCACCAAGTGTCGCCTCCTCACCAGAGCTTCCACCGACTCCGATTACCCCTGCGCGACCGACCACTGGGCGTTCCAGCCACAAGCGACACCAACGCACGTCCTCGCGGGGGTCTCGTACCTACATTGCTCCTCCCTTGGATCGATCCGGCTCGTCATCCTCTCTCGAGTCTGAAGATATGCCTCTTACTCCACAGCAACCACCTTCTCCAGTAATGGTCAACGCTGTACGCAGAGGGCAAGGCAAGGTGCTTGTTGGGCAAAGACCAGCCGCTATCTATGAGGTACCTGTGCCAAACACCCACTACCTCCAACAGTCTATGTCTATCGAGTCGATCACGTCTGCAAACCAATCCAAAGTCGCTCCTTCTGTGAAGGAAGGTTTCCTCCAGCGATTGCTTCGATCGGACAGACGCCGCAAACAGGTTGCAATACAAGAGGTAGAAGCACTTGCTGCTGTTTCGTCTTAGAACGTTTGTTAAACCGGCTCTTGGCGGCTTGAGTTCAGCGAAATCAGGCGAACGTGTCGCGGGGTCTCGGCTGTGCCGATCATTGTTTTGGGTTCTTTGGACGACATGCTTGGGTTGTTGTTTCGTGCTCTTATAGATTCTCCATTTGTTGTTTCTCATCTCCTGGACATTCATCATTGCCATTATCATCATTTCATCTACCGTTGTAGTTGATCTACTATACGTGACATACGTACCTGCACTCTTTATCATAGCTTGACTCTCGTTTTATCTTTTGCTGGCCCTGGTCGGTCAGTAAACTCAGATGCATCATATGAAAACATTAATGCCAATGCGTCAGACTAGAAATGATCATCAGCAAGGTATTTACGTGCGCCTCCTACTGTGCCACCAATGGCCGAATAGGAAGTGCTACTAGTATTATTTATGTGTGTGGGTGTGGCCGCTGCAGTGCCCTCCTTATCTCCTAAATAAATAAATTAAGCACGTATCTAGTCAGTTTTGTGCCTGGCACTCCGCGCCTGCCGATGAGTGCGGTCGAGTCAGGACTCAGCCGAAAGAACCAAACTCGACATTTTATGTGCTCTTGTTATCATCGTTGTCATTCTTATTCGCTTTGTGTCGCAAAGACATTACAGTAAAAGGCTTGATATTACTTGCCCGCAACCCGACATTTCCCAATGTCCGAGCTTCTTTCCCCTCCTCCCGATCCTGCCGGTGTGCCCCTCACCCAAACACAGAAAGATTTGGTCGGAGGCTCAATAGGAGGAATTGCCCAAGTACTTGTCGGTCAGGTGTGTTATCCCTTCCTTGGCAAAATTGCTTGGGCTGACCGGGACCCTAATTTCTTCCTCTTCATAGCCATTTGACATTGTCAAGGTCCGAGTGCAGACAGCTCCACCAGGAACATATTCTTCCCCAATAGATTGTGCCTCAAAGCTGCTCAAAGCCGATGGTCCATTAGGATTTTACAAGGTCAGTCAGACATACGGATTCTGAAACTACATCTCTGCGTGGACTGGCCTTTTGCTGGCAATCGGTTGCCAAAGCTGCCTGGTTTGTGTGGCTTTTGGACTCTCAAGTTAAAGATGCAGATTCAAAGTTTTGTATGGAAGGGCAACTAGGATTTTGAAAGCGGATTGAGCGAGTACTTTTTACTGATTTCTTGTGGAATGACAGGGCACTTTGACTCCCCTGTTAGGTATCGGAGCTTGCGTTTCTATCCAATTCGGCGCTTTAGAATGGGCGAAAAGGTTCTTTGCGCAACGGGCAAGAGGCCGAGATTTGAACCTCGGTGAGCCATTTCCACAACCTGTCTCATACTTGCACAAACCTGACACTTCCTAGCGGAGTTTTGGCTCAGTGGGGCGTTTGCTGGGGTAGCCAATACTGTTGTTGCCAACCCTGTTGAACACATCCGTATTCGTGAGCTCTTCATGGACATCTTGTCAATTTCAAGTTGCTGAGCGTAATTGTCACAAGGCCTCCAAACGCAACCTGACATGTTGCCTCGCATGTATAACGGACCGTTAGATTGTGCCATCAAGCTTTACAAAAACGGCGGGGGTCTCAAGGGTGTATTCAAAGGACAGGTGCCTACGATGTTACGCGACGGTATTGGCTATGGGTAAGCTCTTTTTTTTTCTTTTTTTATACTTCCACCATCAGGACATTAGGGCTCATTTCTTGTAAAGTTGCTATTTTTTAGCTTACGAGTCGCTTGTCCAACGACATCTGCGTGCTACTAATTTAAGCCGTGATCAGATTTCGCCCTTGTGGGCGGTCACTTATGGTGCCGCCGCCGGATACGCTCTCTGGTTCTCGTCGGTCCCGCCCTCCTACAGGCTGTTGCCCCTTAAGCTGATGATCGATCTTTTAGGATTTACCCTGTGGATGTGATAAAGTCTAAATTGCAGACTGACTCTCTTGACCCTACAAAGCAAAAGTTCAAGGGATTAATTGACTGCACTCGGCAGACTTGGAGGGCGCAAGGCGTGAAAGGCTTTTTAGGAGGTTTGGCGCCAACACTCATACGGTAGGTCACTCTCCACTTTCCATCCTGCGCGGCGAAATCTAACTAGCTACAGTTCTCCATTTGCCAATGGCGCCACTTTTGTAGCTTTTGAACTTGCTATGCGTGCTATGAATTGATATCTGTAGAGAAAATGGTCGGATTTATTTATAGTTGCTTCACATGGACAGAGCTTAGAAACAAGCATACTATACCTGAAGCATGTTATGTGCAGTTTTCAGCATATAGATACAATCACTGAATGAAGATGCGAGCTGTAATACGCTTGATACATCTATGTCGTTCCTAATACAATTATCCCTTCATGCCTTAACAGCACGTACAATTCGGTGAACGTTCTAGACAACGCGTTCACTCGCACTCAACAGACGAGGGTACATGGCACAGAGATTCTGTACGTGAGTGAATTTGAGTGTGGCGAGAAAACGCGAGAGCCATCATCATTGCAGCGGCGTTCAAGTCCTCCATGGGTGGAACGACCTGCAAGCACAGATATTTAGTCTAGTGTGTTGAAAAAGATGGTGTGCTTCGACATACCTCTTGCGCATCCTGCTCATCAGCATTTATTTCCTCCTGTACTGCACCGGGGGTTTGAATGACATTCCTCTCCTTCCTAAGCTTCTCCCAAAAATCCAGCCTGATTATCTTCTCTGGCACCCTAAACTTCTTACGATTGATGATCGTATCCTCAAATTCCATTTCGGACGTCTCGGAACCACCTGAATCATTGGCGATCTCCACATTTCCATTATTAAATTGGCCTTTTCCAACGATTTTAACGGTTTGCAAATTGTCTTGCAAAGTGCGACGACGGGGCTTTATAGCATGTGTTAAACAATAGAAAAGTAACGCCGATATTACTCACCATTACATGGTCCGGATGGTTGGGACACATCCATTTCTTCCCTGCGCTAGGCATGATAGTTGGCGGAGGAGAGAGACAATCTAAATGCCAGCTGAGAGGACAATAATCACAGGAAACTATTTGTCGCCACGTAGCCTCAGGATCAGTCATCACAGAATGTTTAGGAAGGGCTGAACCTCCACAATGGTAGCATTCTACTTTTCTTTGACGCCCATCCCGAAGGCGGAAAGGGTCGCGATCTTCCAAAAATCCCTTTCGACTACGTGTCCTGTCAACTCTGGGGACTTCTGCAAGAGAAATACAAACGTACTCAATCTTGGTTCTCGCCTCTCTAGAGTCTACATATTCCCCATCGGCACCCGTGGTGACACCTGCGAAATATTTTCTGACGTCGGCGGGAAGCCTGAACTGCTCTGGGTTTTCCTCCTCTATCTTTTTGCAAATGGCACGAAACACTGCAGGGACAGCAGGGATTTCACTCTCTTTGACAAGACTCGCTCCCTCCGCCTTTGCCTGCGTGGTAAAAAGAGGTCAACATAGACATCAGTCGACCAGAAGACCTCTCACCTTTTCCGAACGGCACTGCTTACACAGCCACATCTCCTCGGAAGGCAGCTCGTCTAGCTTTAAAGGGGGCTCTAAACACATGAAATGAAACGACCTAGGACATCCGTCGCAACACAAAAATCGTCCAATCCCCCGACAAGCCGAACAAAAGTCTTGATTTGGCTAAATTTAATCATCAGTATATGTGCATCAAATCGGGAAGAGAGAGGAAGAGACAACTCTCAGAGCTGAAAATAAGTACCTGCACATCAGATTTTCCCTTGCCTTTATCTTTTTTACTCTGCTGCGCAGCTTGTCTAGTGCTTCCACCTATCCTAACGTCCCTTCCAGAAGCAGATATGCCCATTCTTTGACCACCATCCCTCTTCGCGTTACCGGGCTGTCTAGCTCTTAACCTCGATTCGTACCCCGCAGCGGCTTCCCGGCGGATTGAATCAGCATCGACTGCAAGAGCCAGGTCAGAATCTAAAGCGGGGGAAGTAGCCTTGCTAGACATAGCATTCTGAGAAGCTTCGACAATCTGGCCGTTTGAAGGTGGTATAAAGATCGAAAGGCGACCGGCAGGGCTTTTGCCTTTTTTCCGCGAACTGGAAGCAACAGCTGTTCTTGAGGTCGTCTTCGATGGGGTTTGTCTTCTACTCCTTGCAGAGCGAGTAGATGCTAAGAGCGGCCTACATTTACCCAAACCGTCAGTGAATGTTGCGATGGTGATTAGGTCACTGTATGCTGTATTGCCAGAAAAAAAAAATGACTGTCCCTTATTGCATGCTGGGACTTACTCTTCTGATTGCTTCCTCTTCTTCGAACTTGTATTTGGTTGAGGGTCTTCCGTAGCGGACATAATAGTAAGAGGTGTACTGGCCCTGCTGGCTTCATTGTTAGCAGGACCTGCTTCTGGATGATGGCCTGCATTCATCATCTCTGTATCTGCAATGATATTCGAGTAGTCCATATGTTTTGTTAGCAGCAGCCATTTCGCTTGAAGGCGCACGTACTGCTTTGCATCGATGGGCGTTTTTAAGAATATTATGGGGCTTTTATGCGAAGAATAATACTGATGCGATGTTATGCCACCGGAAGATGATGCGCAAAAATATGTGTGGCACACGATAGTGGCGAGCCACAGTTACTGCTGGTCCAAGAAGAAAGTGGCAATGATGTGACGGGTTACTGGTGAGCTTTGATGTATACGTGTGTGGCACCCTTCTTTACGATTGAGTGCTAGCAGTTACCAGATGATATCTTCTGATGCCCTATTATCGCGTTGAGATTTGTGCTCGCCGAGAAAGGCGTACTGTCGGCGAAGTCCAGTGGTGTGCCTATGCACGCGTAACTCGTAGTGATGAAATGGCCTTGAAAAAGGATAGAGAAAAACCGAAGAAGACCTTTGCTTGTAATAATGTATTCTTGATGTATGGTCTTCGTTGCTTCTCGATTTCTTGTTGACGGCCGCGGCTGGACAAACCGGTTTCTGATCATGTACAGACACCGCGCGCCGAAAATTACTATGGTACAAAATGCAAAGTGTAAAGAACTTCTTTGCTCCATCTGCAACCAAGCAAACGGATCAAGCGCCACACTCAAGTGTGCCGCTCGCTTTGCCTTTTGCCGGTATGACTGATGAAACCGTAGAAGACATGTCTGTATATATAAATACAAACTGCATTGCCGTTTGCACAGAATCTGTCCATAATAGTGTGTACGCACGATATCATGAGGAGGTACTGGTATGTGCTGACCCTTGAGCCACCACCAGACCCGCCGTGAGAAGCTTCTTGACCCTTCCTCCTCTCCTCATCGCTTCTTTCTTTATATCTTCTTCAAGGTTTGCCCTTATCTTTACGGGCTCCCTTTCAGCTGGTAAACTGCTCAAAAACTACAGATTGCAAGAAAGAGATTTAAATTCACTGCAGATACTGCTGCTGGTTTATTTTACTTTAGTAGTAGTGATGAATAATTAACGTTGAATAATGCACTCTTAAACGTGAAATACATATAATGCGAAGATCAGTACCGTTTTATACCACGCATTGATCTTGTTGTGTTTGAAATTTAGCATGCAGATCATCAGCTTTGCTAAATTATTCTATCAACCATCATGATGGTCAATCAAAATGTCCTTTGTTGTTGATTCGGGGCAACAAACACTTTTTTTCATTCTCAGCCTCGGTCACAAGTATTGTGACGACGGCAGAACGTAATACCGACCAATCGGCAAAAACCATGAATGGGGATTGAATTGACTGGTCATGAAGGACTCAGCGGCTCTCTTTCACCCAAAGCAACATAATAATCATCCATTTTTCAACATGGTGGTTTTATGTTCGCCCCTCTTCGACCCATCTCCCCACTGAACGAATCAAAGGAGACGGGAGATACGTGAGCTACAGGTGTCTTATTCCCTTTCTCTCTACCTCTATCCCAACTGAGGAAAGCATCTATTAGAAGCTAACAGTTCCCGTAATGTAGGGGAATGGAGGTGTGAGAAAAGGGAATGAAACTTGAAACGCTTCCAGAGAAGCCCTGCCTCACTGTTCCTCAGATGCTCGCTCACTTCAACAGCCGAATGTCGGAAGCTTTTTGGCGGTGTTTTGCGGAAGCATAAAGGAAGAAGTTGGTGTGGCACAAATGACTTGGACGGAGAGATGAAATGAGCGTCTACGTAATCAAATTGGTCCGGTCGGCACCGCGGTCGGGATCAATTATTAATTACTTAGGAACCACAATCTCTCCCTTTGGCCGTGCCTTTCTATTACAGGGAGGATTGTCACACGTGGATTCCACGTTTTTCAAGCACGCCAGAATTGGTGCTCGAAGGGCTTGGCGATGTTGCTTTTTTGACTTCCCTCAATTTTTGCAGGAGGCGCCCGACCAGCTTCTAGCCAAATAGCCAACGAATAACAGGGTCGTTGGCGCCACAACACTAAAAATGACCAATTATTGTTGATAGCAAAGCAAGGGTAAAAGCATGATGGGCGATGGGCGTGGCGGCCCGTGGTGGCACTAATGGCCATAACGAGACCTATATAAAACCGTGACCTTCCAACTCGATTGTTCCCCGTATCAAAAATAAGACACTTGCAGGACAACAAAGTGAAGGAAACAGTAATCATAATTCACGAAAAATGATGTCTTCCACTGCTACTTTAGTTGACGAAGACTTTTCTGTTGGCACACTCAAACTCAACGGCGCTCATGAGGTTACCGACGTCCAGGTTAGCTCTTCTCCCGAAGTAGAGAGGACGAAGAAGAATGAAAGCGTTGCTGTTGACCCATTCAACTACGTGGTGAGTTGGTTAATTCATTATTTCTCTCTCTGATATCCTACTATCATTTGGTGGCCGACCTTGCCAATAAATTGCTGACACAGCGCGACGCATCATTTAGGGAGAAGTCTTGGGCGCCGGTCCTGGAGCAGACTACCCATATGCCGAGTTTTTGCGTAAGTCGATCCCATTCATACAGTTGCAAAGGAAAGATCGATCTCCGAATACTAATCATACATGACGGCATCTTGGACAGCCCACAATCCGCCCCGTACTCAATCCGACCCTCCGCTCCCTTTCTTTGACATTGAAGATCGCGGTCACCGTGCCGATCCTAACGTGGCTAGACTTCGCGCTTTCGTCGAGGCTAGGGGTGGCAGGTTGAAAGATATGTTAGTGGCGATTGGGACTGTTGTTGAAGGAGACGTGAAGCTGGAGGATCTCGGAGAGGCTGAAAAGGATGATCTGTAAGTTTTGATTAGATTCTCCTTGCTGGACACTCGGAGTTACATCCTGACCATTCAACTATCAGTGCTTTGCTTGTTGCACAACGGGGTGTAGTCTGTACGTTGCTATCACCCCTTATTCTTTGATGTCTGATCATAGTTACTGATGACTTCATGGTGCAATAGTTTTTAGAAATCAGCAATCTATGACTATCGAACAGCAACGTGAACTCGGGAAGCACTTTGGTCCTCTCCACAAGCACGCCACCTATGCAACTCCTCGTCGAGGTGACTTGGATGATGTTGTTGGTGAGTTCAATCCGTTTGTTTCTCAGTGTGCTGTTTGCTGATTTGCATGCGCAGTTGTCTATTCTGATCGAGACTCTAGGCCGGACCTTTATGCCTTCTCTCGAGCTGAGCTTTTCCACTCTGATGTGACCTACGAGGTCCAACCTCCTGGGACTACCATGTTGCGTCTTCTGACCACTCCTGAGGTTGGAAATGATACTCTTTGGTCCTCTGGGTGAGTATCTCTGCAGCATTCAATGCTTTACATGCTCTGACGACGGTACAGTTATTCCGTTTATTCTTCTCTCTCCAAGCCTTTCCAACAATACCTCGAATCTCTCTCAGCCATCCATTCAGGATTTGATCAAGCCTCCTCTCGAACTAACTTCTCCAAGATTCCACGTCGCGAGCCTATTGAGACTATCCATCCGGTTGTCCGTGTCCACCCTGTTACTGGTATGAAGTCGGTGTTTGTCAATCCTGGTTTTGTCACTAGGTTGGTAGGCGTACCGAAAGCAGAAAGTGACATGGTTCTCTCTTTCTTGAAGGACTGTTTTGCTCAGCAGACTGACGCCACAGTCAGGTGGAGGTGAGTCACCATGTGCTATTGCTCCTCGACAGCCTGGTTTGTTAACATTGTTTGGATGGTAGCTGGGCGCCTGGAGACGTCGCAATCTGGGATAACCGTAATGTCAATCACTCGGCTACGTTTGATGCCTACGTAGGTTTTAATGATCACTATTTGACCCCAGCTCACCAGCAGCCCAGCCCTCCCTACGACACGGTCTCCGAGTCACTGCGCACGGCGAAAAACCCCTTTCTGTGGAGGAGTATGAGGAGATTTATCAAAAGCCAGCCAAGGACTGGCTTGAGGAAAGATTCAAGACACTTGGTATAACTGGTCCTGCCCGAGATGACGGGAAAACCAAGAAGAAGGCTTTCAGGGATTAGGAGTGCAGAGACGGCAAGCGAGAAGAAGGGGATACGCATAGAGGCCTCAACGGCTCAGAATCATCATTTGGCATGGCCTTAACGTCGATTACCAATAAAAATACAGTGTTTTAATAGTTGTTACATATACAAATGGAAAATTGTGATAGTATTCCTTTTTTGATGAATTTCTGTGCAAGATGAGTGGTGTTCGTTTGATATGTACTCAATCCAAAACGTGTCACCTATTATTCCCTCCGATCCGTAGATAACGTGTCGCCTACTCATAACTTCTATTGATAACCTCTGACTGAGTTCATTTCCTTCCTATTCATATTCGCTCCAGCCCCCCACTCCGTATATGCCGGTCTTCCAACCGCTTTCTGCTTTGTCGCCCTTCGCTCCAGGATTATACTCTTCCCACGTCGGCAGTTTGGGATAATGCACAGCTACGGAATGCCGTATCAAATGCGCATGTCTTTGAACGTGGAGCTCGGCTAAAGATGATGTACCGGCAATTGTTTGCGACGGACTACATTTGCGTATTATAGGTGTATACTCAGGATAATAAGATTCATGATGTTGCCATGACTCGTCGTCGCTCTCCACTGGCGACGGAGCAGCGTGGTCGGTCGTCGAGAGTGGCAATATTTCACTATCATCAGGCAGGCTGCCATTAGAAAGGACTTCAAGTCGATCAACTGACGTTGTTTGGGCAGGCATAATGTCATTTGCGTGTTTGGGGGTTGCCACTCTCAACGGGCAGCAATGACCCAAAGACTTCTTCTTCTTCACTGACCTCGCTAACACCTCTCCTCCTCCGACAGAGTATGTTGCTAGCTTGGCAGGAGGTAATATGTGCAGCTCGTCGGATAGCAGAATCTTTTTGGGCGGCTCTTTGTGTAGCTTGTGAGGTCTGCCCGTGATCATCATTGGTATATGGCGAGAGTGCGGGGAAGAAGATTGTATAGGGCGCTCGTCCCAGGTTACTTCCATTGGAGGAAATTTGAGTAGTGATTTTCGGCGAATGATGGGGGTCGACGATATAGGCATAAGAGGTGGAGGACGGTGATAGGGCATGTCATGTGTCATGATGAGGTGATGCCGTCGTGGGGCAGCGTCGAGAGAAAAAAAGATGGGGCTTTGAGAGTGCTAAGGTAGGGAGAGAGTTTTCCAAAAATATTAGATATTGGGATGGCATAGCTGCACCATCATCCGGATGTTTCGAATCCCATCACTGTGCTTAGATGAACCATTGATCAAAGAGTGTCCTAGTTGCAGCAACAAGGATAGAATAAGAAGAACTGAAAACATCCGGTTGATTAAATATCAATAACAGATGGAGCCGTATTGTTCTGTCTGATTTGTACCTCGAGGTCTTGGAGGCTCCTAAGTGCGGTCCTTGGTCCTTGGCTTCGTTTTCCTTTTGTTTCCATTGCCATCAGTTTTACTTGCCATCAGTTTAATACACCCTCCTGGCGTTTTGTTTACTTTAGTTGATGTTCTTCCGCTTTGGTACTAAAATTAATAAAATAAAAGCCATTATTCATTCTTCTTCTGATGAGTAGTGACGCCTTCTTGACCCTCGCGGCTTCGTCCGCTTGAGTGACCGCGCAGATTACTTAAATTAACAACGTATCATTAATTAATTGATTATTTTTTTGAAGAAATCGTGAAGCAGGAACAACGAACAAGCAGCACAAAACTCATCTTGATTCAAATATCTGCGTTGTTCGTTGGCAACAAAGAAGGACAATCCAGACGCTAGGGCTTCTCTGCTCGTCGTATATATTTTGTTCATCTGCTAAATCGACGTTCGATCCAATATTACAAAATTACCATGTCTGCCATTGTCACACTCCGTGCAATCCCTACTGAGGCTGACACGGGTGCTTTGAAATCGATTGTCAGCCGTGATGTCCGTCGTGCATACATCTCTCCGGAGACACTCCGGACGCACAAAGTAGCTGCCGGTGATTGGATGCGATTTAAGTCAGGCAGTACTTTCATTATGGCCCAGGCATGGCCCAAAGCTAGCATAGATGATGACGGTGAGTTCACAAACTCTATAGGAACCTGTCAGCAGTTAAAATAACCTGTCTTTCAGTTGTGGCACTTTCATCAGCTCAAATCAATAATCTTTGCGGGTCAGAGGTAGAGATGCATCATTTCAAAGCCGGACAAAGCCAAGGCCGCTTGGTATCAATTGTGCTGAAGGAAGTACCTTTGACCGAAGCACCCTCGTCTTCCAAGCTGAACGTCGTTACTCGACCGCCCATAAACTTGGATAGCCCAAGAGAATGGGTTTGGTGCAAAGCTGCTATCAAGGAGGCACTCAGTAAGACTTCTCTAGCTGTTGTCTTCTGCATAATGTTGACACCTGATATAGCTTCCTTGCACTATGTCAGGACGGGCTACTCTCTTATCGTCGGTGACACTGAAAAGGCACCTCGGAAGTTTGAAATCATCTCCGTCGAAGTGTCTCCCAAGGATATTGAGAAACGTTTAGCGTCGATCGAAGACGGAATGGAGGAACTTGCTATTGATGAAGAAAACCAGCGACTGTATGAGATGCACTGGAAAACTTCAGTGTCCCTTGAAGGAGAGAAACTTCAGGAAAATAAAGAGGTGCGCGAGGCCATTCCAGACGAAAAAAAGGTGCTCAGCACTAAAGACTTCGTAAGTTTTTGTCGTAACCAGAAGATTAAATCCTGAGAAATTATAGTCGAAGATGTCTACAAGTTCCGTCCCTCATTATATCAACTTTTTCACCCCCGCCGAATCCCCTGTCTCCGCTTATACATTTCTGGGGGGTCTTCAATCTCAAATTGATCAAATTAAGACCCTTCTAGATCTTCCGATGCTTCACCCTGACCTGTATATCAAGTTTGGACTCAACCCTCCTAGAGGCATCCTCCTTCACGGCCCCCCGGGAACGGGTAAGACGGCGCTGGCCAGGGCGGTCGCATCGTCTGCTGGATGTTCTTGCATTGTCGTCAACGGACCTGAACTTTCCTCAGCATATCATGGCGAAACGGAAGAACGGTTACGTGGAGTATTTACGGAAGCAAGGAAACGTAGTCCATGTATTGTAGTATTGGACGAAGTGGATGCGCTTTGTCCTAGGCGGGATGGTGGGGAGGGAGGCGAAGTTGAACGAAGGGTGGTAGCTACTTTGCTGACCTTGATGGACGGTATGAGTCACGAGAGCTTGGAAGGTGAACGGGTATTTGTAGTAGCTGCTACAAATAGACCCAACAGCATTGATCCTGCTCTTCGTCGGCCAGGGAGGTTTGATAGAGAGATTGAAGTCGGTGAGCTAACTTTCTTTTTTCAAGCAACAAGCAGAGGCTAACATACTTTCACAGGTGTGCCAGATGTCAAAGGCCGCCGAGAAATTCTCGACATTATGCTCTCAAAAATTCCTCATTCACTTTCAGAAAAGGACCTCTCTTCTCTTGCCGCGCGCACTCATGGCTATGTCGGTGCTGATCTCTTCTCCCTCGTGCGAGAATCCGCTTCTGCGGCCATCTCCCGCTTTCATCTGTCTCCGTCATCAACCCTCTCCGAACCTGTCTTGACCAATGCGGACATCCTGTCAACACTTCCTTCCATCCGGCCGTCTGCCATGCGCGAGGTATTCATCGAAACTCCGACTGTGCGATGGTCAGATATAGGTGGTCAACAAGATGTAAAGCAAAAACTGAGAGAGTGCATTGAATGGCCATTGATGCATAGAGACACGTTCAAGAGGCTAGGCGTAGAAGCTCCTAGGGGAGTGTTGTTGTATGGGCCTCCGGGCTGTAGTAAGACCATGACGGCTAAAGCGCTGGCCACAGAGAGTGGTATCAACTTCATTGCTGTGAAGGGTCCGGAGGTGAGCTACAGCGAACTTCCATGAAGCGAAAGTGCTGACCATCCTCCAGCTTCTCAACAAGTACGTCGGCGAGTCCGAAAGGGCAGTAAGAGAGATTTTCCGCAAGGCACGCGCTGCTTCCCCTTCTATCATTTTCTTTGTGAGTCGAAAGGCGGTTTTCAGTCTCACAACTAACGAAGTATCGTTACAGGATGAGATAGACGCCCTTGGCTCAGCACGATCGGATGACCATGCTCATTCCGGTGTTCTTACTTCTCTCTTGAATGAGATGGACGGTGTAGAAGAGTTATCGGGTGTGACAGTAGTGGCAGCTACCAATCGACCCGATGTCCTGGACTCTGCTTTGATGCGTCCCGGAAGATTGGATCGTATCTTGTACGTAGGGGCACCCGACTTTGAGACTCGAAAAGATATCTTCCGAATCAGATTGGCCACGATGGCCGTGGAACCAGGCGTTAATGTTGAGCAACTGGCCGAAATAGTGAGTCCCACTAACAGTGCAATGACCCACAGAACCTAAACTGACACCTGGTTTAGACTGAAGGCTGCTCTGGTGCAGAAGTCGTCTCAATCTGCCAGGATGCGGCTTTGGCTGCCATGAACGAAAGTCTTGATGCTCCATATGTAAGTATATCTGGACGCCATACAAGTGCGAAGACTCATCCTCGCTCGCAGGTCAAAGCTTCCCACCTTGTCAACTCTGCTCACACTGTCCGAAGAAGAATTACTCCGGAAATGATTGCATTTTTCGAGGAATGGAGAGACTTATCTGGGGTTCGTAGTGCATAAACTCCGTCATATGTATTTTTTCTATCCGCTGAATATCATGTGGTCACTATAAATTATGCCCGTACTAACCTCACTGCTCCTATCAATATCCAAGCGGCAACAGCCCCTGCCATTCCCGCTACCGCCAAGTCTCGTTTCTGAGAAGGTTTGACTAAGGGATCTAGATAGTTGGGAAATCCTCGTATGGTCTGAGTAAAGAAAGGATCGCTTTGCGATTCTGATCCGTTTATTGTCGGATCGACCGCAGCCATCAAAGGAATGGTTTGGGGAGAAACAAATTCTAATGGATTGGCTGTTGAGTTTGACGGCATATCTTCCACTCCTTGAATGGCAGCATCAGAATGCTGCTCTTTTATAGCACTGGCTGAAGCAGAGCCAGCTGCTACTCTTTCCAAATGACCCTCTACCCCTTCTAATCTGTGGTCCACCCTTTCCATCATAGACGCCACCCTCTCCTCCAGTTTTTCCACCAGCCGCTTACGTTTCCATGGTTCCACCAAAAGTACCGCGCCGACGAATATAATGAAGTTGATAGCGAGACCAGCTACATTTGCCCACGTACTGACACTCCTGATCTTGTCACTCCAAACTTGCTCTTCGTGATACCGTTGTAAAATAACCTGCATGAGTTGAGAGAAAGATTTGTCGACAGCAATCTCGGCATCTTTGAGGGCGATAGATGTCGAGGCCACGGCATGGGAGGAGGTATGATCAGAGCGGACAAGAGAAGTGAACTTAGAGACATCGGCATCGGTCCAAGAATGTTTGCGTTCCAGCAGAATGTTGGTTTCGCGTTGAGCTTCCGAACGAGCAGCAACAGCTTCATCATAAGCAGCCTTGGCGGTTCGAGCATGTTCACGCAACCTTTGAAGCTCGTCCTCTGGTGTATGAAACAATGAAGGTAAGCATGATTGAAGCGCTGGGCAAAAATGCTGTACCTTTTTCGAATACCATATATTTCAGTCGTTCCACCTCCTGATACCCTGTCATCTCGTTAACTTTCAATCCTAACCCCACAAACTTCTTCTGTGCTTCTTGTATGACGTAACGCGAATGTTCTAGTACATTTTTGCTCCATTCTATCAAGTGTTCACGAACCTCTGGCGGAACAGAGATGTTCGAGGGTAAGGAATATGTTGAGGAGAGTTTGAACGGAGCATTTTTGCTGGAGAGGTTATTTGTTGAAGATTGTGAAGGAGATGAAGATGACGATGAGCCAGGATTTCTCAGTTGATCTGACAGTGTTTCTTCAGCCTCTGAAATGTGACCAGCTGAAGTTGGCGCTGATAACACATCATGAGGACTTGGTCCAGGTTCTGACGCGGAGCTCTTCGGGTTCGGACTCGCCAGAAATTTCGCCATTTCTGACTTTGGATTCTCTGAAGCAACAGAGCTAGAGCTAGTAAGCATGCGGCTAGTGTTACCTACCCGAATTCGGCATGATGGCGGGCAAAATAGGGGCGTAGTAGAGCGAGAGAGGGGTGATGGGTAGAAGAAACGCGTGATCGCGACTTTGGCAGGGGAAAAAGGATATCGGCAGGCCATCCGGGGACTTGGAGCCGTCTCTACTGTGTAGGATGAGAGCGAGAGGGAAAAGCACTGAGATCGGGGCACCGTCTCACACTTGCTGCGGTAAATGGTGCTTCGTTGTTCAAAATATGTACGTATGTAGTAGACGTAAACAACAGTTGCACAGATGAAAATGCACACGTAACGATATGGCAGACGAACGACGACCACCATCACCACCATCCTCGGCGGCGGACTCCTAATATAAGCACATCTAATAATTAAGCACATCTGAGCACATCTACTTCATATGTTATAATCTTTTCTAAACAGATACTGCTAGGAATCGAGAGGTCATGGCCCAGTATGATTCTATACAGCTTGGATCAGTAACACTACCTGTACCTGCAGACTCGACTCTGCCATTATCGTCGTGGACCCCTCTGACCTCTGCTATCGTCGACAGTTTCACATCGTCGCTGCCTTCGTCCAGATTGACCATTGGGCTTATCTCGAAAGCTCTAAATGACCCAGGTCTTGGGTTCCAAGCAGAGATATGTAACAAAGGAATTTCTTCGAAGATTAGATGTCGAGTGACACCTAGTGACGCCCAAGGTAGCATATGGAAGAGGCTTCCGTGGAAAGGGCGAGACACGGTAGTCAAGGGACTATTGAAAACGTTAGAAAGAGTATGGGACTATGATGATAAGTCGGAAGGGGTTTTAATGTCATTAACCGTAGGACTTCCTTTCATTATCCTTATTATATGTTTGTTGGCAGACTGACAACCATGCTGGTAGGGTGAAGACAACCAAAGTATGCAGGATATTTATGCCTCAGTGCCATCCCCAGAAGATCCCTTATTTGGAGAGGCAACGAACCCCCTGGATCAAGAACTTCATGACAGCTTGTCCAACTACGAGAATCCTCACGGTATCTTAACAAGGCTCTACCTGTATCAGATCGTGAGCCGCAAGTTCGGAAAGCAAATTATGTGCTTTCTCATTAATCGCTTGCCACTCAGCGTTCTGTTTCTAAGATGCTGCAAATGGAAACCAATCCCCACAAGCTCGTCGACCCACTTTTCACCCCTTTCAGAGAGGCAGGTAATAATCGCATCTACTATATAAACTTGTCCACTTGGGACATTCAACGGCATCCTGGATGGTTTGATCTACCTCGAGGAGGCATATTGTGTGCCATTTCTCCGTTCACATTGCCAGACAGCTAGCTGAGTTGAATTTTGATCAGGTGCGAGCAGATGGGCACCGGCAAAACTTTGATGTGCCTTGCTCTTATCACAGCTACTCAACATCAGCCGACACTCCCGCCAAACAACAGCATCGAGATCTCTCCCGTTTTCACTACTGTTGCGGAACGTTCATATCCATTTCCTTCACATCGCGATCTGCGTGCACTGACTGCATTCCCCTATTCGCAAACAGCATTGGCGTTTCCTTCACTTGTCGAGTTATGCTGCAACATTCTGTCTATTCATAATCCTTCCGCCAAGCGGACTTCTTATCTGCCACCTCAAATCAGGTCCCTTTTCGATAGGAAGACTTTTTATTGTATGTTGCCTTCGGATGAAGATTGCTTAAGGACCGTCAGGAAAAGGCGCGTTCCGAACAAAGTAAAAAAGCTTTACTTGGCCAAAGGCACATTAGTAGTCGTGCCTCATATATTAGTCGCGCAGTGGAAGCTGGAAATTGAAAAACACACCGAAGAAGGAGCCCTGAGACTTCTTGAAGTGGGATCGGACGAGCTACCTAGTGTCGATGAACTGCTAGATTATGATGTGAGTCAACTCTGCCCTTCTTGAAGCTTTGATGTGGACTGAACAAGTTGAATGATGAAACCAGATTATATTGATTGATGTAGCCCGTGTGTTTATGGGTCGATTTGGTACTAAAATTTTTGCGCTCATACCCGGTTCAGGATTCGCGTATGAAGAGACATCGTTCAGAGAGCAACACAATTTCGCGCCCTCAGTCCTCCTTCAAGCGAGATGGAAACGAATGATTCTCGGTGAGCAGCACCACGTCCTGATGCGAAAAGTTGATGTACGATTGATTATTTGTTTGGCTTACTCGTGTAGATGAAGGACATGTGGCTTACAGCAAAGTCTCCAATGCAATGAGGATGGCAATGCAGCTTAGTGTTGAAAGACGATGGATTGTGAGCGGGAGTAGGTCCTGCTCTATACCGTAGATGACGCCAACATTCACCTTCTGCAGCACCAACTCGGAATCTCCAACAAGGAGGACAGATGGAATTGCAGGAAATGGACCTTATTGGCATTCATGGTTCTTACGACAATGCAATCGGAACAGCATCAAGACGAGCTTGGTCGAAGCGCGATATTGAAGACGCCACCCGCTTGGGAGTCATGATGGGAGGTTATCTAGCCGCTGAACCGTTCAAGTCAGAGGGCAGATTCCAGCAATATGTCACCACACATCTTCGAGGGAAGAATGGGCCATCATTTGGCGCGGTGCAGAGGATGAAGTACCTGCTTAGCGGTATACTTGTTAAGCATGGGTAGGTTGCATCGGCATTTGTGCTTAGAAAGCGGAAATCATAATCATCTATAATCAGGCCAAAGGTAATTGATACTGAAGCTCGATTGCCTCCTTTGACCATCCTGCAAGAAGTCATCCAGTTCGATCCCCTGCAGCGTGTGACGTACAACGTCCTAGCAGCACTAATAGCAAGCAACGTTTATACTAGTGAGCCACCTCGATCTGATCAAAAGGAAATCTGTATTAAACTTCTGCGCAGGCGGTGGGGAGGACGTTGATTACTTCCTTCACCCTCGCAACATAGAATCGTTCAACCAAGTCGTCACCAATCTCCATCTCGCCTGCTTCTGGTACTCTGCTCGTGACATGGAAGCTGAAAATTGTCTAGCTCGTACACATGACTGGTTGAGAAATCACCCTCACTGCTCTGAACAGGTGCGGGAAAATCTGCAAGAAGCATGTCAACATCTTCAAACTGCACTTGAAACGCCGGGCTGGATGGAATGGATGGAGAATGGGATTTCTATACCATGTGATGGCCCTTATTTGCCCCCTCTTATCAAGCAAGCCTGGTCAGACTCTTTCGACACTCAACCTGACATGATCGATGTCCACAGCCTCAATTCCCTGCGAGCTTTGAATGTAATGGGAGCTAACATACAAGAACTACATATGGCTGGCTGGCAACATAGGTCTCACAAGTGTGACTGGTTTTGGGAGGTTTTGACAAAGGGCGTTCCCAAACATGTCTTGGAAACTGACTTTGGAAGGAAAGCTGTCAAAGCTGTGGCTAAATTAAAAAATAAAAAGCATCGGGAAGGAAAAGGGCGAACGACATCGGCAGCTCACGCGCCGAAAGCAGTACCCAGATCTCCCTCCAAGTTGACGAAGAAAAGGACAGGCAGAGAAGGCGAAATAGATGATCGGCTAGACGAAGCTGGAATGAACGCCATAAGTATCGGGAGACAAGTTCCAAAATCAATAGATGAAGGTCCAAGGCCCTTGCCCTTGACTATTGTCACCAAAACTCGATCAGCCAAGGTCAATTTCATCCTCCATGCAATCCTAGACGCCCCAAAAAATGACAAATTCGTTATTTTCGGGAATAACTACGAACTTGGCCACTTGACTGAGGCTTTGGATCTTCTAGACATCGCATCGTGAGTGAAACTCAAATTTACCGGCCTAACCGAGTTGCGCTGCAGAACTTTTGTAGGGCATACACTTCACGTTCAAAATAGGAGACTGGCTCTAGATTACTTCGAGACGCCCGGAGTACGAGTCTGCTTAATGGACCTGAAGCTTGCGGCCCGAGGTTTGTAAGTTTGGTAGATTTTTCCAACGTCGCACGTCATATTAATCAACACTATGCGACAGGAATCTTGTTAGTGCCAATCGTGTCATTTTTCTGGGTCCAGTTTGGAGTTTGGATGTCCAAGCACAGGCTATCAAGGTATGTGCAGGCTTAACTACTTGAGATAAAACTGAATAAGACTGTAGCGAGTACATAGAATAGGTCAGACACGACCAACTCTTGTCCAAATACTTGTGACTGAGGGGACATTTGAGGAAGACATTGCGAGGCGATCTACAACAAGCAGATCTGCCGATGAAGAACAATTATACTCGCGAGCCATGATCGAAGTGGGTTCTCTAGGACTTGCCGATCACAGGTACTGATTGAGGCGGATACAGAACCCTCGCTTTGTTTATGCGGAGAAGAAGCAGACTTCTGCCTTCACCGTACGCTTTATTCCTAAAGGCCAAATACTTAATCCTTCCGAAAACCCTCGCGAAACCACTCAGACTGGTGCAGCAAATCTCAATTGGCAAAAAGTCGGCGACAATGCGAATGCCACAGCCATTTCAACTTCCCCTACTACCGTATTTGGTTCTTATGGTGCTTCCGACCAGTCAACTTTGGATTTTCCCAGATCTGTGCTTAAGAAAAGAGAAGGCGGCGGATTAGAAGGCACAGTAGCACGTAAGAAAGCACGAGTGACTTTTGCCTAGTAGCGTTCAAAGTTGAAGATTCATTTGGCTTTCTTTATGAATTGCATTTAGACTGTGTAAGAGAACATCGTATGTTCATTTCTATCTATTACAGACATGCTTTTGCATATATTGGCTATAGTTTGGCCTTGGCGTCATTTTTTCTCACGTCCGCTTCGTCCATGCCACCTTCTATGAGCCCCTTACGTTTACCCCCCTTGCCTTCCGCCCGAACTACACCTTCTTGTCCCGTTGCAGCAATTAGATGTCCGTCAGGAGTGTATATTCTTCCACGAGCAATACCTCTGCCCGAGGAAAGATTGGCAGCCTGAGCTTCCATGACATGTAACAATGGCGCGGAGGGGTCAAAGGTATCCGGGAAAGGGTAAAAATGTATGGCATGATCTAGGGAAGCAAGCATACCAAGGCGCGGATTTGAGTTTTGATTGAGACCGACAGAACGTGCAGTGGTGCCAATGAATTGGAAGTCTGACATGTAAGCTATCATAGCCTACGTAAATTTAGCATTTTGAGTACAGATTTGACGGGAGCTGGAAAACACCTACTTTGACCGTTTCTTCATTGAGTCTGTCTGGACCTACAGACTTGATCCGCAACCAACTCATTCGCACTTGGGGAGGTGTTGCTATATCGTTCTGTGTAGACGTTCTACGAGCGCGAGCTATGGACACTGGTGACGATTTCCTTTCCTATAAATTAGAGATTGGTAATTTTGAGCCAGTGTCTGTAATCCGATATCAACGAGAACATTAGTTACTCACCTGAATGTACTCTTCAAAGAATTTCTTCTCCCAAACTTTCTTGTTCTTGCCCTCCCGTTCTCGTATCCACCTCTCCAGAAAATCCGCATCTTCTTCACATTCTGATGGTGGTAATATGTTATCAGGACAGGGCAATTCGAATTTGGGTAAGACCTTCCTACTTCCCAAAGGGGTATGTGTAGGGGGGTCCACTGAAAACGCCAACGAGTGCTTTGGCCCGTTCTTGGAGTGACTCTTGTCATTATTTTCTCCAAAGTCGGAAGGTAAAGGATTGGGAGGTAAGGCGTAGCTGGCCATGAGAACAAATATTTCCTTTTCCCCTTGCCAAGCTCTGACCAATCTGGACGAGTAAGACCTTGCGTCGCTAAGCTTTTCTACTCTGTACTCAATCTCTGGATCACGCTGGGCAGGCAAGAGGAAGTAACAATGTGCACTGTGCAGGCCAAGTGGTGGAGATATAGAAGAAGTTGCTGTCATGATAGCCTGGGCGAGTATTTGACCTCCAAACACCCCTCGGGCGCCGGAGGGAACCCAAAGATTTTGTGATAGGCAGGTGAGAGGTTTGATGGGGTGAGGCGTAACGGTGACGTGGTTGGCGAGTTGTTCGCCCATGACAATATTGCTTTGGGATAGAATGAGAGTGTGAAGCGAATAGACTGTAAAAGAATGAGATGCGAAAAGGAATATATGCAGTGGTTAGTGAAAGAGGGCAGCGTAGCTCAAATGAACCAAGATTTAAGAGGTGATGGAACTAATGAAGAATGTATCTCGGTTACGGGATGGACTCATAACCGGTGGACCGTTTCTCTACGTAGTTTTTCTGTCGGTCTTCTGGGCGCTGGAGTCACGATTTCCTATTCATTTGCTAGCACTGCAATGTATTCTTTACAAGCTACGTAGGCATGGACATAATGTAACCGTAGTGAATGCAATATGCGCGTAGTTATTGCTGCGTGGTATGCAGGCCGTATTCTAGGGGTAGTAGTAATAGTGGATCATAACGTGTTCTTCATCATCCGTCGATCGTTACTTGGGGCGGTTCTTATGTCGCCGTATATCAGTAGTGTAATACTGTCAGAGGCAATCTTGGACCATGGCAACGGTATCTGAGTAAAGCTCGTAACGTAAGACACATCTGTCAATTCACGCATGAGAATAGAAGCTCTTGAAGGATAATTTGTACCAGACACGCAGGGAATGAGACATCAAGAGGATCTTTTCGCATAATTGGGGATTAGAGCAGTTCATCTCTTATATGCGCTTACGATTGATTGAAGGCGAGATTCTGTCGTTGGTATGAAAAAAAAGTTAATCCTTTGGAATTTAGCTTTTGGCACAATACAATCATAATACCCCAACAGTCCAAAGCACCTCGTTTATTGGGTATCACCTTTATTCCATTCACTCATCAGGGATCCAATTGCTGCGAAAGAACCCAAGGTGCCAGTGATGAGCGGGTTTGACCAAAGCCCACCAGGTGTAGACCAGTGAATAGTAAGGGGGGCGTACGCCCTTATGATAAAGTCAGACTTTTTATCTCCGGTAGGTGTGATTTGAACTCACCCATTCACCAGGGCTCGTCTCTTCCAGGTCTTCCAGTCATTGGCTAGTGCTTGTCTCGGAGTGGTTTCGCCCTCATACTCCACGCTAGGACCAAGTTTTTCCGGAAATCCTTCCTTCTTGTCATCCTGGAACTCATAGTCTATCGCTTCGGAATGTGTAACTTCGGGCCTGCTGAGTTGTAAAGCGCGAGTGCGATCTGACAGCTCACGGTAGCTGTTGCGAAGCTTGTGTATCTCCAGCACCACATATACCCTGATTGTGCGTAGTTAGATGAATTGTCCAAGATGCGGCCGACACCAATATACTTACGCCCAGAATCTGACACTCCAGAGAGCAGCTTTGCTCAGAGCCGATGGTGATATGGGTAGAACACCCTTACTTCCAAGCCAGGATACGTGTTCCAAAGGATAGTAGAAAAGAATTGCAAGGGCTTGTAGGGTAGGGAGGGTCTTTTGGCTCATGAAGACCTGCATAAAGTCACCCGAGGCCAAAAGGGATTTCAATGCAGCGAGAGGCTTGGGGTGCAAGCTGAGGATCCATTGAATGATGGGAAGTAAGCCTGACAGAGGTATTAGCAAGGGGGCAGTACAGTACAGGTTATTAGTCTACCCACCGAAAGCCCTCATGACCACCCTAGCATCTCCAATACTTCCTGCAGCCTTCCCCCAGCCTTCAGCAACCTTGACCAGTCCGAAGCCTCCGTCCACGGTCAAAACCCTCTTCCCTGCTCCGGAAGCAAAGGTGACCTTCGGGTGTCTTGCCTTGAACGCAGCCAATTTGAGAAGTAAAGCAATGACAAGGGGTGAAGAGTATTGGGCCAACATCAGAGACGCGTCCAAGCCGGGAACGGTAGATGTGAGGCGCGAGAGTCGCGCAAGAAGAAGTTTGGGAGAAGAGAATGGGGATATTTTCGAGTCTGTCATGATAGTCCTGTGTGTGAAGTTGAGGGTCGCAGATGCAGATAGATTCAATAGACTGAATGATAATCAGTGTAAACGAAGGTTGCAAAGGGCAGCCAAATCGTAAGCATAAAGTACACAATAGTGTATGTAATGCAGTACTTCGTTGCGATGATATGGCAAGCGGCCGCCTTCGATGAGGGAATAAATCAAGAATAAATGTACTTTCGCGCTCTCGGCAACTGAACCGGCTAGCTTAGATGTTGATCGTCCGGACTTAGGAAAATGATGACGATGACAGAAGTTTAGCGGAGATAAGTTATATGTCCGCCTGCTTCGAACCCCCCTCCACCAGCCATCCGCCACTCGAGTTGTTTTATATTTGTGATGACAAAGATTCTATTCGCTCTTGTATCCTTCATCTGTTTTTGTTTCCACAAGCATCAGTAACTACCTGGATCATTTTATTATTCACAAGAGTATTGCGAATATCACTATGTCTCTAGCGACTCCAGCCATCATCCGCCGTCTCGCGGTATCCTCTCGCACGGCTGCTCCTCTTTTGCGAGCAGTTAGCTCCAATGTTACCCGAACATTCGCCAGTAGTTCTCGTCAGCAGTTGGTCGCTTCAGCACCTCGTTCTGTCGGTTTTAGAAGTACAGCAGTATCTGGATTACGGCGCAAGACTTCTCTTCTGCATATGAGTCCTATTATTCGTCAACAGCGTGAGTGGACTGTCCATATCTCAAAAAGATGCTCCACTAAATGCAATAACAGGTCGTACTATGTTCATCCAGACAGAGACGACGCCCAATGAAGCATCTCTCAAATTTATTCCTGGTGTGCAAGTCACGAATGGTGCGGCTCACGAGTTTCTCGATCTTCGTTCCGCCCTTCAGTCCCCCCTCGCCACTCGTCTTCTCACCATTGACGGTATCACCGGCGTTTTCTTTGGTCCTGACTTCGTCACATGCTCCAAGGATGATTCATATTCATGGTCCATCCTTAAACCAGAAGTTTTCGCTGTTTTAATGGAGCATTTTTCTTCAGGTGCTTCATTGTTCAAAGAAGGTTCTGGAGAGTCACAAGCTGAAGACACTCGTATTCTGGACACTGATTCGGAAATCGTGGGAATGATCAAGGAGCTTTTGGAAACTCGAGTACGACCAGCCATAATGGAGGATGGCGGTGATATCGAGTATCGGGGCTTCGACGAAGACACTGGCCTAGTCAAGCTGAAGCTGAAGGGGAGTTGCCGAGGGTGCAGCTCAAGCAGTGTGACGTTGAAGAATGGCATTGAGAGGATGTTAACGCACTACGTTCCTGAGGTCCAATCGGTCGAGCAGGTAAGTTGTCCTTTTTGTCAGTGGGTGTTTGACACTAATTTGCGCATCAGGTTTTGGATGAGGAAGAACTTATCGCTTTGGATGAGTTTGCCAAGCTCGAGGCAAGGCTAGAGAAGGAGCAAGGTGGTGACAAGGCAGGGAAGTCTGGGAAGGGAGAGTAAGTACCCGTCAATCATGATACGCGCATGACAACTGACTTCTATTTGTAGTATGAGCTCTTATTTATCTGTTTAGAAAAGCACTATTACAACACTATCACCTTATATATGTATATGCATCTACCGATTTCGTATTATTGAAGATTAGGGGTTCGCCGGTTCTGCAACCTAAGAACAAAATATGCTGTTACTACACAATCCACCTGTCAGCATGGCTGGGAATTAACGCCTCGGCAGCATCTTGTTGCCAGAAAAGATTATCATTAATATCAGAGGGGCTTCCCTTCCCACCCACCTCGAATGAAGCGGACTTAGCCGACTTGCAAATAATGTAATAATGTCTTCTCCGGTTCGGATGACCGGATGACGAATCGACGACGCCCTGTTGTTCGTCCGTTGTTGACTGTTCTAATTCTGGCGCAACCTTACACATTCTACTGCATACTTCTGTCGTTCGCTCAGTTATTCCTTTCCAGTTATTATCGGGGAAGGCGTTGTATGATCAAGACTGCTTGTAAGTGATTATCAATCATTGGTAAAACCAAAATGGCGAATATTGGCCTTGTAAATTACTTGCAGTGACTGACCGTTCCTTTTTTTATCGCTCGCGTTAATAGGTGACTCGAAGTCATCCATTGTTGGTAGAATTGTCAACAATATTCTTCGGCAATTGTCTGTCAAAACACCGGTTACGCTTTCTGCAACAAGACCACTCTCAAAAGATCCTGCAATCGACCAATACTCCTCATTTCGTCGCCCGTCTCAATACACCGCATACATGGGAGATAACATAGTCAAGTAAGCACGCGCTCGTACACTTCAGATTGGACTTCGGGTCAAATGGTGGAGTTGGGTTAGGATCTTCTGACTGTCTATACAGTTTCTACTCAGGGCAGCCAGCTCTGAACCGCGTGTCCTTTCAACGACATATTTCTGAGAAGGTCAACGCCCATCTACAGAATCCGGATACTAGGTTCTACCTCTTCAAGTGAGTAGTGCAACACTGTGGGATACATTGTCTGACAGTATTAAAGAAATTTCCAACCTCTTGTCAAAAAGGGGGATATTGGGACTCCACTTTATCTGCAGCGCAAGGATGTAGATCATATTGTGAAAGACGGGTTTGGCATCGCGTGAGCTAGTAACGTTCTACTTGAAAGTCGTTAAAGAACTAACGCAGACTGAATCAGGCCTTCGAACATTTCTCCACAAGCCGCAAAGCTTTACGAGGCCACTCGACTCCCTCCCCTTGCCCCCTTGATCTTCTTGGGTATAGATGACCGTTGTGACCCGACGACCAACGCTTCGCCAGCGGTCGACCATCTGAACCCCCAAGGCACTGCCTACTTTGCGGTAGATGTCACTGATATACCCTTGGATGAAGAAAAGATCGGCGGCGAATGGGGCGAGGCCAGAGCTAGCGGTGGCGCAATGGAAGGATGGGATGCAGGAGTGTTTGCGCAAGCGAGAGCATTAGTGGATTGGAATGGGCGCAACAAAGTAAGCCATACGACTTGAAGCAAATCATTGTGTGTTGATAATATGACGCAGTTCTGTCCCGCATGTGGCTCTTCTACCTATTCTTTGTGGGCAGGGTGGAAAAGAGGCTGCACATCAGCTCTTAGCCCTACTGACGGAAAGGAATGTTTTTCCACCAAGGGGCTGCATAACTTTGCGTATCCGCGAACGGATCCCGTCATTATTATGGGCATTTTGGATTCCAGCGGTGAAAAAATGTTGCTGGGCAGACAAAAATCATGGCCAAAAGGTCCGTGTTTTTCCCTTGCTTCCCATTTTGCACCTATTGATCTGATGACATACCTCCACAGGAATGTACTCGTGTTTAGCCGGTTTCATCGAACCTGGAGAGTCGTTTGAGGACGCTGTGCGAAGAGAAGTCCTAGAAGAGGCAGGCATTGAAGTCGGACCTGTTAGATAGTGGGTAATCCGGCGCTGTTTCGTGACAGGCATCTGACCTGTTTCTGCAGCTCCTCAAGTCAGCCTTGGCCGTTCCCCGCCAACCTCATGGTCGGCTGTTTTGGTCGTGCAAAGGATGGTCAGATTATCAGGATGGATCTCGATAACGAGCTGGAGGGTATGCGCGTCTTTTTGACATAATAATGACCAAATTGCTAAATAAATTGGCAGACGCACAATGGTTTCCCCGTTCTGCAATCGCAGCCATCATTTCCCACCCAGATGGTAGCTCTTACACCCCCGCAGAGCTGAAGAAACTCGAAGACAAAAGCGCATCTAGTCAAACCACTGCTGCAGCGCTTGCGCCCGCCGAAAGGAAACCTGGAGATGTTTCAAGTTCTTCCGGTCATGAGATGGGAGTTACGAGGCTACCACCTGCAACGGCCATCGCCGGAGTTTTGATTCGCGAATGGGCCAAGGGTGGCTTAGACCTGGTCAGCAAGCTTTAAAGCTAATGACCATCGTTGGCTGCCTATCTGTCATGAAGCGAGGGGTAAAAGCTGCGAGTTATGGAAGGATAGCAGAAAATGGACATGCTATGCCCCTTGCCGGCCCTTGTTTATTTGTTAACAAGTCACACCTCGTATATATACATCTGGGGCACGTGAAGTGTACATCATTATGCAGGGTTCAGCCGCAATCAAAATATTATTACACAATTAATCACATTGTCAGCATGTGCAAAGTGCCATATTCTAATCCTCAACGCACTTGCAATTCACTTTTTACTGTTCACTTCGCTCCTCCTATCCCGTCCACAATTCACTTAAGTTAGTTAATAAACTCTCTCCATAAGCTCTCTCCACGGTCCGTACCTCAATCCGACGCGTTTCTTGGCCCCTGACGCGGGGTTGTCCCTGATGTCCCGGATTTGCGATGGCTTATCCGGCGGATCCACGGCCCTGAAAGCCGGATACAATTTCTCGGTCCTAGATTCCCCGTTCTGGGTTCTGGGTTTGATGTTTGTCGGCCCAAAGGAGGGAATGAGGATTCCATCTCCACACGCGGTCGTCTTGTCCTCTTTCTTCAACTCCCATTTTCGTCTCACACACCATCTTCTTTTCCCCCATCCAATCCGGTTTCTTTCCCTACGTTTCGCGCACACTCTAGCAGTGACGAGGCTGGTTTCCTTGACGTGAGTAACCCATCTACCACTCCACAATCATCTTCTAACTTCCCACAGACGCGACGCCCTACGCTCTTTACTTCTTGCTTCTCGATCTAACGTGCTCGACGCACTTACCTGCCTTTCCCGCTCTTGGAAATTGAGTCACTATTGCTTGCCTGCCATATACAGAACTGCTTTTTGGCTTAAATCATGTTCTGGCGCAAGAAGACGGCCACGCCTTTACCCAACTATCTCCCTCCCGCATCTGCCGAACCTCCGAAACCTATCCTGAAGAGGACTGTTGAAAGCCAGGAGGCTAGCAACCTTCGCTTTGCAGGTGATACCAAGCAATATCTTGGCGATGTTTCAAGTCCCAATACCCAGCGACCTCCTCATCTGCCCCACAGTCATAACGAAAATGACGAGACGCGTCGCGTGCGGCCAGCTCCTCTGGTTATCGTATCATCACACGATGGACCTCAGTTGCCAGCGTCTCCTGGATCTCAAGGATCGTACAGTCCCGGGGCAGATTCTATCTCTCGTGTACGCGCCCTTTCTTCGCGACGGTCTTCTAGACCCACATCGCCCAGCACTTCATCTTTCGGAGCGAGGGTACGAGCCAGCAACAACGGCCAGCATCGCCGTCCAAGCGCTCCCTGTCATATTGTCATGTCCTCCCCGCCATCATCAGCACCTGCAACAGATGTCGCGGTTTGCACCCCTCCTGCTCGTTTCTCCCCTGCAAGTCATGTGATCACCACACCTCCTTCACCTTACCGACCTACGAGCGAACACGGCGCCCAATTAGAATTCCGTCCGTTTAACGAAAGATTACCCATGCTGGATGAGGGTGGATCCCCAGACCATGACGTGGAAGATGGGCCAGATGCAGATGTGCCGATGTTGAATATAATTCCGGCGACTCCCCAGGACCAAGGCGACGGTTTCCCTGCAAAAACAGAAGTCAAGGCTTTGGAAGCGGCTGCTCCCATAGAGCAAAGTATACGGGAGATAGAAAGAGAAATGGTGGATATCTCTTTGAATGATGAGCTAGCGGAGCAAACCATTTGGGAAAGAGAAAGTGTGCCGACCATTGACCTGGACTTCAATTTCACTCCATTGGAATCGCTGATGGATTTCTCCATCTCAAAAGATCTGATTACAGCAATTCAGAACTCGTCTATTCTTACTGAAGAACCTGGGCAACATGGGTCGGCCGATGAACCGCCTTCTCCCTTTTTGCATGACCACCCTCCAACGCAGCCTCTTCCGCCTTCACCCCCCGATCAGACCTTCTGCTCACTTCCTTCCCTCGATTCCCACAACACTTCCGCCTCTCCTCCCCTTCCTCAATCATCCTCTAGTTCATCTCTTGCGTCTTTTCCGGACGTAGAGGAGGCACTAGGCTCCATGTTGGCGTCTCGGTCTGAACGCAGCATGGCGTCCACTGCCATACATACTCTTCAAGATAGGAATTTCGAGTTTGGAGGCGAGGCTTGCGCAGGATTCGACGATATGATGGTAGGCGTTGGTCATCGAACCGCTCCTCTTTCTATCTCGACCTGTAATAACACACCCCATTCTCGTATCGCACGGCGAACTCCGCCCAAGCTTGACCTATCAAGCAGCAAGTATGGCCATGTCGCACCGCAAGAACTCCAATCTGCACCTCTTGCCAGCCGTCGTAACGCTTATTTTCCAAACGCACGTGTTCATCCCAACTCTTCTCCTAGCGGTATCTTTACAGTCTCCCCATCTTCCTCCCAATCTAGTGTGTCAAGCGAGTCTCGTCATGCGTCTCATCCTACGCCAACGGCCGGTTTCTCGAATTTCCCTGCCTCGGCTTCTGAGTCTGAGTTGAGCTATATGAACGGTGGCAGGCCCATCCAAAGCTATCGCGACTCCTTTAGTGGAAGTGAGATCAGCGATGAAGAGCTTTGCACAGCCAGCATAATCAGTGTGACGCCGGTCATTGTACAGGAGAAAATGGGCATCAAAATTGGGGAAGGCGGAGATGTCAAAAAGGAACTTATCTTCGGAGGACATTTCTTGAAAGAAGACGCGAGTTTAGGGTTTGGTCTAGGTCTTGGTTTGGGAGTTGAGGGGGATGAGGTTGGATTGGCGATCTAAAAATCTATGTTCGCTCGCAGAAGCGTAAAGCGGTTATCGAAAATTAATAGTGTATCGGAGTTTTGCCTAGTTTTCCCTCGGCCTTGTGATTCTTCTTTGTTTCCATAATATAATCATAGGCCCGTTAGTAACAATATATCCTCTTTCTTCTATAACCCATAAGCTGTACATTGCTCGATGTGATCCTATCCCTGTTTTTTTGTTGTTGTTCCTTTTCGTGCATTCTATTGCAACGGCCTTTTTTGTCTGCATCATCAAATATCAATTTATCCCATTGTGTCTGTGCTTGGGACGGCTCTGGTGAAGAGTCATGCAGAAGGATAGTGTCATGTATAAAAGCCAATGAAGGATCAGACATACGTGACCGTAAAGTGAATGAAATGACCGACGGACTGAGATGGAAGTGCGCTGCGCGATACCCGAAGAAAACGCGTAAGGGCTTGACCGGCAACTTTTCCTGCGTTTCGGGCTGTTTTATGACGGAATTTGCGTTGGGAGTTTTGATAAAAACGCGGTTTGAGGGCTGCCGGCCAACACAGCAAAAACTCGTTTTGTGGGCCGAAACTCGGGGAAAATAGAGGGGAAAGGCAAGTTATGATCTCAGGGAAATCCACCTGAAGGCCATGCAAATACAACTTGCATGTCATGGTTTTTCTCGTTAGGAAAAAGACGACGAGATATTTTTGAAACTCGGAAGGAAAAAGCGGGAAGCTGCCGCCGGTCATGCCATTTTTACGAAATCCGCGAGTCAAACGTGGAGGATGAATCTCGTCGTCGTCGAGATTCGTTGCGACGGAACCAATTTTGTATGACGAGTTTCTGAAAAGCGGTCCAAAAACGGCTGTCAGCCAAGCCCTTTTAAGCGGAATATCGCCAGCCGCAGGCCCTTTTTTGGGCAAAGCGCGGTGGGGGAGGGGGGCGGGGGGCAGAATTACATCTTGTATCATCACCAAGTCCTCACTCTTTATCCTTAAGGGCAAGTGGTATCGGCCGCCGCTTGTACGGTCGAAAAAAGGTATTATATAAGAGCTAGAGTCGAAGAACCTGTCAAGAAGTGAGAGCTTCAACAAAATCAGCAACATCCGATGACGTTCTCATTCTTAGAAAAAGGAGCTCTTCAACACATCCTTATAGCCCTCGCTTGGCTTGCGATCGCTCGAGCTGATTCCATCGATGCGATCGCTGATAGTGCCGACTCGTCGTGCGCATCTGGAGATGTCGCAGGCCATTACGACTTGGGTTTACACATCGCCAGTGTTTTCGTCTTACTGGTTGCGTCGGGTCTGGGAGTCTTCTTACCCGTGATCCTTGGAGAAAAGGGGTCTCGCAGTGTTTGGTTTGGGAATACTTTTTTTGTTTTAAAATACTTTGGGACTGGAATTATCATTAGTCTAGCGTGAGTCAGTATCAGCGATGATTTGGTTGTCGAGGAGGGTAACCAGACGATCTGATGATCCAGTATATAGGTTTTGCCATCTGTTACAGGAATCTTTCAAAACATTTTCCAAGTGAGCATGGATGTTCTCCAGGTGAACGTGACTGATCTAACCATGGGCAGTGAATGCATTGGGGAGCTTGCATATGAGCCCACCGCGCCAGCTATCGCAATGGGTTCAATGTTTGTCATCTGGCTTATCGACTTTTTCGGGTCCCGCCGGGTAAGGCTATCCAACATGTTATGGATCCCATTGTTGATTTACAGATAGTTAGCAAACAGAAAAGCTTTGTCGTCCTTGGATGTCCACCAATCGTGTGAGCCATGCGAACCCAGCTCTCCTGACACGAAATCGCCCGTCGCCGACTTATGTTGCGATTCTGGTCTGAAATCCGTTGCCGAAACATCTGATAGAGCAAACCGGAGGGCACATTGGGACGTGCAATTACTTGAAGGAGGTATCGTGTTCCATTCGATTATGATGTGAGTTTGAGCTGCAAAAGAGTTTACGAAAGCTTTTAACTAAATATCAGAGCAGCGGAGTTTCTCTCGGCGCCCAAACAGACGGGTTCAGCGCTACTTTTGCAGGTCAGTGAACGGGAGATATTACTATATGTCATAGGCATCTTCACTCACTTTACGCCCACATAACAGCTCTGATCTTTCATCAGCTATTCGAAGGTCTGGGTCTCGGTGCTCGGATTAGTCTGCTCATCTGGCCCTCGGGGATAACATCGTCCGTCAAAAAACATTTGCTATGTCTAGCATATACTCTGACCACTCCTGTTGGGATTGCTATCGTTGGTAACCTTTTTTCTTTCCGATGGCGTGCTGACGTATTTCACGTTCATAGGGAATTGGAGTTCATCAATCGTTCAATGAGAATGGAGAGGCTGAACTTCTGGCAATCGGCGTTCTCAATTCTGTATCCGCTGGGATTTTGCTCTACAGTGAGCCATCTACTATCGGAATTCTATTGGATTTGTCACTAATGTTATAATTAGGCGGCCTTTGTCAGCTTCTCTATTCCGAATGGGTAGTAGGCGATATGCGCGACGCTTCTAACATGAGAGTGGCGGTGGCACTTATCGCTTTGGTCTCCGGGTTGTTTGGAATGTCCCTGATTGGTAAATGGACATGAAATATACGTAAAAATGAAGCATCATGCCCCGGTATCTCATGAATGCATTCGTGTGACCGAAGCAGGCATGTGATGTCAGATCTCAGTCGGACCTTGGCCGTGGGCTCGATTGCTATCGCATGAAACCGCTAGTTAGATCATCGAGCATGTCTGGCGTATCTGGGGAGATGCTTAAGAGACGGAGTAAAACTGGGTCGATGACCAGCTCAGCTAAGGAGAGATCAACAACCTTGACAGAAATAGGAGACGCGTTGTTGGGCCTGCTCTGTATATTGTCAATCTTGACCATCATGGCACCGGAGGAAGGGTGGAGGTTGTTTGGAGGTCGAATGGTGTAAGAATACAGAGGAACGAGGGTAGGAGGAAGACAGAGTGGAGGACGATTTAGAGTAGATAAAATGCATAGCTCCAAGCAGCTTACTCCCTAGCTCAGCCATCGCATCGTCTACACTTAGCGCTTCTGGTACAACTATGTGCCCAGGGATACGTACTGCACGAATCCAGTGTACGTTTCGGTTACCGTCGAATCGAAGTGAGTGGTGTGACGGCTTGCGATGCGGTGGTGGCAGATGATCTAGTGGCTGATGTATCGGTTGATCTTGGAGGCGGTGTGTCTAGTGGGTCTCTAATGTCTGTGCCTGGGTAACTGACTACTTTGGATAGGATCGTGAAGAATAGATCGAGTACCAAAAGAGATAGGAGGAAAGCAGCAACGGCTACTCTACGGGCGCACGCACAAGCCTCCCTGCACCACTTTGAAATAACTCAACCTTCTGCCACGGCACGGCGGGTATGGTGGGATTTATTGCGCCCGCCAAGTGATTGCGATTATGGCTCCCGATGATAATTACCTGAGGTTGGGTGAAGAAGGTAAACAGAAAGATGGTTTCGAGCTGACAACGGGCCGAGCTCGTGGGGTTGGCAACTTATTTACTATTATCTGACATAGTCTGATTGCGATCCACCAGTACTAGGATACTCCGTTATTCATTCGCAATTGTAGTGTCGATGTAAAAAATGCACACCTCGCTGTTAAATCACTAAACTTCTTATTATATTATCTCGCCAAGCGGCCGTAACCGCAAAGTCCTCTTCTTAAGTCAACAAGCTTGGCGGTAGTAACACTGCACCAAGACTCTCAGTAACACCGTAAAGAACTAACGCCTTATGCAACCGCCCACAGCAATGCATCATGTATATCTTCGCTCCATATGTCATACCATCTCTCTCTCCGTCTGGGCATTTCTCGGCGCCATATACATATTCGGTACTCTTCCGTCTTGGCTGCCAGTATCCGTCGAAAGTTTTCTTCTCTTCATCCGATCCTAGATCCCAGAGATTCTTATTAAAGGAGACCCATCGACATGGTCATCTTCGTCCTGATGAATACCATTGAGAAACATCATGACTTGCAGGTCAGTCCTCGTCTACTGCGTTGCCCTCGCAGTCGTTGGGCTCGTTCGCGGTCAAACAGCAACGGAAGAGGAGCATGATCATGATCATGACCACGAAAGCGAGGAGGCAGTAGAGACAGATGATGCTGCTACCGGCCTCCATGCTGGGCATACTCATGCTCATAGTAGCTCAGACTGCGGGGTAACAGAGCTTCAAGACTATAACCTTTCACTCCATATCGCTGCCGTTTTTGTTATGCTGGTGGCGTCTGCTATAGGTGTTTTTCTTCCAGTCATATTGGGCAAACTCGGCTCCAGAAACAAGTTATTCGGATCGGTTTTTTTCGTTCTCAAATACTTCGGATCTGGGATTATTATTAGTTTGGCGTAAGTGCACTGATATCTCTATCAGATCACCCACTGACGCCTATGTTTTAGTTTTGTTCATTTATTGATCCATGCCTTCTTCAATCTCACAAGGTACGCGTTCGAGTACTCTTGTCTGGCCAAGGTGAAGCCATTGACGATGACTGTACCAGCCCATGCGTGGGAAATCTGGAGTATGAGTCTGCTGCCCCCGCGATCGCAATGGCAACTGTTATAGTAGTTTGGCTTGTCGACTTTTTCGGCTCTCGCTATGTGAGTCAAACACGTAATGGCTTTCATAATCCGTCACTCATTGCAATCTGCAGATCGCACGTCAGAATTCAAAGTTACGAGAGTGTGATCGAAACATCAGCGCTGCTCCTGGCTTTTCGCCCGACCCCACGGAGGAGAGGAAAAAAGATGATATATCAACCCCAATGACAGAGCTAGCTTGCTGTGGTCCCAACAATTTGGAAATAACTAACTTTGACGGTGCTGCTAAGATCGCGCATTGGAATGTACAACTCTTGGAATATGGTGTTATCTTTCACTCTGTTATGATCGGCGTGTCGCTTGGAGCCATGGGCACTGGATTTAGCACCACTTTTGCTGGTAGGCCTTTTCCTCAGCTGGTCGGAAAGGGAAACGCTTAAGAATGTTGGCAGCTCTGGTTTTCCACCAGCTTTTTGAAGGTCTTGGTCTAGGCGCTAGGATCGCCATGCTCGTCTGGCCATCTGGCATCTCTTCAACCATCAAAAAATGGTCCATGTGCCTTGCGTATGCTTTGACAACATCAGTTGGGATTGCCATTGTAAGCCCATCGAGTTACAGAGACCGACTGAGGAACTGACGATATTGATAAGGGCATCGGAGTCCATGCCTCAGTCAACATGAATGGTAGAGCGATCCTTCTGTCTACCGGTATCCTCGATTCAATATCCGCTGGTATCCTTCTATACAGTGAGATTAACCTCCCACGTTTCCGCAGAGGATGTAGCTGAATAACACCGTTATGATATAGGTGGTCTTTGTCAATTGCTTTATCGTGAATGGGTGGTCGGCGAGATGCGCGATGCCTCCACAAGCAAGATCATTGTGGCCCTTGTATCACTGTTTCTCGGTCTGTTTGCCATGTCATTCATTGGCAAGTGGATTTGAAGTATATCAGGGCCTCGAGATATAGAAACTCATAAGAAAAAGGGGAAGAATATGGGGTATTTGGAGGTGTCATTTTCTTGAATGTCAATTAGAGCTGTTCTTGTTCCAAAAGATTTTCTTCCTCTGATAATCGTATGCCCATCAGCCATAAGATGTACACTGCGAAGTTGATTCCATGCGTCTAAAAATACGTCATCTGTCATGATGCTATTCTCTAATCATCATACCGTCGTCATACTGATCCAATGGACCGGCTAAGCGCCTCCTGATTCTCCAACTCCTCTATATCATCCGCATTCCGTTCGATTGCCTCCACTATTTCATCCTGAGGCACGGTAATTGACTGACCGTTGACCTCTCTTTCCAACATCCCATCCTTCGTAATTCTTGTATCAGGGCTCACACCAGGTCCTAGAGGACTTTCTTCCGTTGCAGCCGCTATAAGAGCCGGATCAGGCGGTGAGAAAGCCTCACCCCATCGCTGAACCTTACTAGGTGAAGTTGGAGACGAGGAAGAAGCTCGTGAAGAGGCAGAGCTTGCAGAAGGGGAAGTCGCAGTGATGGGATGGCCAGGATGAGGTCGGTGACCCCATGACCCAGAAAGGGAGTTGTGTCGAGAATGTGACATGGAGTTGTGCCGGTTGGGAATAACAATGGGCGTAGCTGCAGCAGCAGAGGTAGTTCTCATGGTTGAATCGGAGGAGGAAGTAAAAGAGGTGTCGATCGATGCTGATGAGCTTGACTCGTCACCTGGGGAAGCAGAAACATTCAGAGGCGGCGCTGGTCCAGAGGCATGTGAGGTGTAAGAGGATTCTGCGAGTGGCAAGTCTACGCCAGCGTCATCTCCCTCGAACGTCCATGAATTTGTACCAGGAGACATGGAAAGGTCCATGCTCCCGCTCATCACCGCAGACACTTCTTCTTCTTCATCGTCCTCCAGGCTCGGCATCACAATGGGCACGACACCCTCACCCTCCTCCGCTTCGCCTTGTTCACCCTCACCATCATCCGACACAGGAGCGGGTACATCGTCTCCTCCGCCTTCCCTGAACGCTCGATCAAACTGCTCGGCCCAATCCAAGGGAGTCAGAGGTTCGTCACCCTTCTGTTGCAGTGGTTCTACGCGGACGACCGAAGGAGCGAAGTTATCATCACCAAAGGGGTTTTCTGCATTGTCATTTGAAGGTGCCGAGGTAAAGTTGCCCCATGCATCGTCTTCAAACTCATCAGAAGCGGGTCTTGTCTCCCCAGTTTCCCAGGCCTGCGGTGTAGCATATGAGTACATAACTTGGCGTGAATTGCAAAGCAGCTTACCCCAAAATCGTCCTCATCGCCGCCACTAGCTCCCCATGAATTGGCAGGAGGTTGCAACCAGTCGGCATCGTCGTCATCATCCGAAGAATCGGCAGCTCTTTGTCTACTCAACCCTAATCCAGAACTCTTCCAATACTAGCAGGATCATTAGTAGAGGAATTAATCACTGTCACATGGGACGCTTACTCTATCCATGGCCTCTTCATCGTCTCCATCTCCGTTCTCATCGTGATCCGCATACGCATCAAACTCTCCTCTCGACGCGAATCCATCTTTCGCCGAAGTCCTTGTCAACGGCTCCCCAAATCTTATAGACCCCTCTCCTGGTTCATCATCGTCATCTTCATCACTCGCCGAGTCGTCAGGGCTCTTGATGGAAGATGGGTGAGCGGGTTTACCGCCCGCAAGAGGCTTGTCGTCGCGATCCTTAGCCTCACGCAAAGAGGTATTCACGAAAGCTTCCCATTCAGAAGATATGAACGTGTTTTTGATGATGTCATAAAGATCTGATGGGCAGCGCGCAAAGAACTTGACAATCTCTTCGGCAATAAGAATGAGATGCCCCATGTAAGGCAACCTAGGTGACTTCGACTGAGCGACTAATCTGTCATTGAGCCTTTGCGCGTCCAATACCCTCTCAACTAACTTGGCCTCTTTCATCAATTGCACCACAAGATCCCTATTCGAACCGGGAGACAACTTGCCGTTGAGCACCTGCTGGAAGATATCGTACACGACACTGTGCATGAAATCGTTCTCCGGATACTCAAAAAATAAGTCGACCATCGCAGGCATGACTTTGCAGGATAAGTACTGCCTTTTCAGCCGTTCGCCAGGGGGCAATCTTGTATATGAGGGAGGGTGTGCTGTGGTGAAATGTAGGGTTTCAATACTGTCGTCTGACGGCTTCAACCCAAGGGCAGGTTTTGGCTCTGCTTCAGGAGTATCTGAAGAAACGGAAGGGCTCGTAATGGAGGCTGCTGCAGCGATGGGGGATACAGAGGTGAGATCGGAGGTGACGGATGAGGCGGTAGGCTTCGACTCAGTTTCCATAACCCCTTTCAGACGATCAGCGACTTCCTGCGACAGCGGCGGAGTGATCGTTGAATCGGCGCCAATTGGGTTTTCCATGAGACCCGAGGCACCAGGAGATGGTGATGGCGTGGCATCATCATTGACCGCTTCTAAGACATCCTCATCCTCGCTTTCCATGTCGTCACTTCCAGTCAAACTTCCCGAAGCTGATTCGCTCACGGGCAATTCCTTAGCTGGAGTTACACCGTCCTCTTCTTGATGAGAAGTCTCGCCAGCCTGCTCATTGTCATTGTCTTCAATGGCTTCGCCAAGCGCCTCAAGTCCTTCAAGACCACCAGAAAGTATACCGTCCTCTGTGTAGACTGGTCCGGTGCCAGGGGTACGGTTGAGGATCGACATATTGGAGGAATGTAGCAGTTCAGCGTAAAGCTCTATTATGCGGAAACGTTCAAGTGTGAAAGGTTTAGGGTTGGCGATAGAGGCGACTCGTCGCTGCTTCATCTTAGTAAAGGATCCCATTGTAAATGAGAGGACTTACCTGAGAACGTGGCTGCAGTACCAGCCGATGCAGTTGAGCAAATCGGTCGCTGATGGCGTCCAATAAATGGCCAAGATGCACTATCCCCATCTTGGAAGTCATGTCCACTAAAGCATCCTCCATATGTCGTCTCTCTTTCTCATCCTTCTCTTGCTCCGTCTCGTCAGCACGATGCTGAATTTCTCGATTGTCCATCTCCTCCTGCATCCGCACAGATATCAGTCTGTTTCGCAAGGTGTGGAAGAGATGAGGCTCGGAAAAGTCAGAATTGTTACGCCGAATGACTTCGATCAAGATGACACAAATACTGGCGAGGGAAGATGTGGCAGACGCGATCGAAGGCAAAGGGTGGACGATGAGAGGATCGGCAGGCGACGGATCTCCCCCCTCACCATTGATGCCATTCCAATCTCGATCTGACAGTTCTATCTTGTCCAGCATGTAACTGGTCATTATGCCTACGCTCCGTTCGCTGACAAGGTCTCGTATTAAACGATTATCTCTGCCTCCTGCAGGACCCTGGCTCGCCTGCTGTTCAGCGTTTCCTCCATGTGGGTTGAAGGGCGAAGGCGCGCATAGCGTGATGATTTGCTTGATTAACTCTGCAACGATGGTGTGTATGGACGATGAGTACTGCGGGGAAAGAAGATTAAGGAGCCGAGGTATCAAGTCTTCGGAAGCAAGCCAATCAATGACTCCCAGAACGCCTGCTTCTTCGCTCGAGATAATGGTTACGAGAAGGGCTTGGATGGCAGGAGAAGATATTCGAGCGATGATTCGCTCGACGATATTGGGGAGGGACTGAATGAAATGGATCATCTGAGAAAGACAATGAGCTTCACTCGGTATACTCTTTCCAAATTCTACACGCACATCTGAACCTCGCTTAGCCAACAACACCCCATTCACTCGCATCCACAGGCCTCTGATAACCTCTCTGCGTCTATCTCTCTCTTCATCTTGCTCAGACCAGAACTCATTTCTTGCCCTTTCACGCTCTCCAGCTTCCTGTCTCGACATCGCAACAGAGCTTGCCAAAGACGATGTTCCCTCTGTTGTAGGGGTTATTGCTTCTATCGGAGGCAAGACTGCATCCCAGAAAGGAGTGAGAAGGGTGTCGGCGTTGCGCATGATCGTATCTGATATAGACCATATTTCATTACAAGTGAGAATTTCAGTGGCCGTTGCTGGGTATCTATAGAACGTAAGTTGTGAGCGCCAGAACGTGGTCAATGAATACTCACTTTGATCGATGTAGATCATCGTCGGCTTCACTCCTTCTCCTCAGTCCTTGTCCCCCACCAGGAATAGATAAATCCTCGTCATATTCTTCTTCATCTTTTGGCTTCTCGTTGACAAAAACATCCACACCGTTTTCTCTTGATTTCGCAGGGTCCAGAGGGGGGCTTCCAGGACCTGATCCAGGGACAACGAGAGCTGTTGGCGACTTGTAAGAAGGATATAGGTCTGGTGAAGTGATGGCATGAGACAGGACTTCGGAGTCTGCAATTGCAGCCGCTTGATCAAGTTCATCAAGACCAGCAATGACCCATTGAAGCAAAGATTTGGCAGAGTCTTCACGAGACAGGAAAGTAACAAGCCTTTAATGGGATAATGCATTAGCATGTTTTAAAAGCCATTTGAGTCATTGTTCCTTTTGACTTACTTGTTGTTCTGCGCTTTGCACTCGCCCAATATGTCGGGCTCATCCATAAGCTCCTCCAGGGTAGGCGGTATCTCGCGCGACAGCAGAGAGTCCAACGTTGATGTCGACGTCAAATTGAATCGCCAAAGCATCTTCCTTGGTCTACCGTTTTTCTTTATCTAATGTTACAGAGTTGGATGCTTGGATTTGGTCCAGGTATATTATAGCGACTTGATTTGATTCGATACAGAGCCGCCGCTCGTTGCTGAACGGCGACAAAATAATTGATATGACAGCCGGGCCGAACACTACGTGTCGCGTGCTCGGTCAAAACTCCAAAGGGTTCTTCGGCGTCGAATGGGGCAGGTGAAGGCGACGGCGACGACGAAAGCGTCGTTGCTGATAGTGGGTGAAGGCAAAAACACGAAACTGTGAGGTTTATTATGCATAGAAGACAGGTCTAGGGGTCTTCTTACACTGCACACTTGTCACTGTCATCCTTGGGGCGACCAAACACCGAAGCGCGGGAGAAAAGAAGATGTGGCACAAACTGCAGCTTGTAGGCGTGGATGTGACTAAGTTAATCTATTGGGGCCGCTTACTTACTATATCGGGCCTCTATAGTTTAGTTGGCTATAACACCCCACTAGTAACTTGTTTAGACATTGTCTAATGGGGAGGTCTGTCGTTCGAATCGGCATGGAGGCATTTCACTTTTTTTGTTTTTTTGCCGAAGGTTGTGTCGTGTCTTTTTTCTTCAGTCTCGAGAAGTTAATTATGAATTATTACGTTTATGTTTGTAATTATAATCGAGTGGGCGATTCATGGCAACGAACGAACCTGCAGGAAACGATTGCTCTCCATCTGTTTATTTATCTATAACTTGCAATCTCGCGGACCTTCGCAAGCTATGTATCAAAATAATTTCTATTTACAATTCTATATACAATTTATCAAACTGTTATTTCTTCTCTTTCTTCTTTACTTCAATCCTTGTTTCTCCAAAGCGAAAAACCTGTCAAATGCATCTTTGAGAGTCTCTTGTTTTGGACGGTCTGTGATTACGGTCAATTCATGACATTTTGCATGTGGCAAGATCTGAGGCTTACAAGTAATACCAAGTTCCCTTTGACTCTTTTCATTTGTGAGCACGTACACTCCTGGATCTCTGTACATATATTTGCCGGGAGCACCAAGGGCGAATCGTTCTTTTTGCTCAGGATAAAGCTCCCTAAGCATGTCTGCGAACTCTTGGAAATCATAAGCTGTTGAATATACATGGTCAGCTACGCATATGGCCGTGACTGGGCGATCATGACGGCGATAACTCACGGCCGGCAGAGATGATAAACCTTCCTTGCGCTCTACGGACGGTGGCTTGATAGTGTGCTTCAGCAGCATCCCGAACCTACGGAACGTCAGTTTGTGTGTGCCACAAAAGTGCGAGCAGAATGGCAACCAACATCGACGTAATAGGGATAGAGACTGTCCATGATATGGGCATCTTTCCCTCCTGCAAGCATCCAAAGGAACTCGGTCGACATGCCCCCATGACTGAGTGATGTGAGAGGTTGAACTTAAAAGAAATTATCAAATGAGTATGCGTTGGACTACCTTAGTCTATGTGTGAGAAAACTTACTTGGAGGCCCCCAGATCATCACACAGTTCATCGTGACCAAAGACCATTCAGCACCCTGTTCTCTCGCTTCTTTCTGGCATTCCCAAGCAGCGAGTTCCGCGTACTTCTTGGCTCCTTTATAGAACAGATATCCTGGAGGAAATGTGGGGTTGCTGCAAGAGTGTATCAGACAACATCGACTGTCATAGAGTCTGAAACTCACCCTGACTCTCCAGATTCCACCATCTTATCCAACTCTTCCAAGGTATACGGGTTCCAGTTATCCTCAGTGACAACTTTGCCTTTGATCTCAGTGGGATGATACCTATGATCACCAACGGCTCCTGTGATGACTCTCAGATCTTAGAAGCAGAAGTACTGAGGCATAGAACTCACCAAAAGTACTAGTGTAGACGACGGACTTTACATTCTTCTCTTTGGCTACAGCTCTGAGGACACCCCTTGTTCCTTCCAAAGCAGGTTTCAAATGGCTCTCTCTAAAATTCTCTCCACCAAACTCTACCGGAGAGGCAGTGTGGACCACAGCATCAACGCCTTTCATGGCTTCAGTGTAATCGGCATTCTCAAGAGGTCCGACAACGAAGAGTTTTAGTTTGCCTGACGAAATATAAGGAGAGTATTCAGGAATAACTTCGACTAACGCTACCTTCGAGCTGGACCGAAGTGTGCCGTGCACTATCCAGTCATGCTTCAGGAAGGTATGGGCGACGTGTGCAGACAGCTAGAGTAGCAACAATAACAGATGCAGATAAGTTTCTGGAGACGGTAATTCATAGATTAAGATGGTTACTTACAAATCCCGTGATACCTGTGAGGAGTACAGTTGGCATTTCTTTTTGATAATCAGCTTAAAGTGAGCCTCCCGCTTTTATTAATTATTATCCGGGTTACCTGTGTGTGTTGCGATGACTTGAAGATTAAATGTGACGGAAAGCGGGAAGATGAGACTTTCGGTATATATATAGGTGTGCTTATCAAGTTTAGGTCACCGAGGCCGAGGGCGCTCCACTCAGTATGCTGACCCCTTTTCACATTCATAACAGAACAGCGAGAACACGCGATACGAAGTACGCAACACCGTATCACTATGAAGATACGTACTGCGCTCCAGCTTCCTATCTTCAACCTCCACAATCACCTCCACCGTCCCTCCACCGTCCCTCCACCGCCCCTCCACCGTCCCTCCACTTTCTTTATCATTTTGCACGCCTTCCATATCACCTTAAAAAAGGCACGCATATTGTCAACCATCAGGCACTCGTCTCTTTTTTGTGCTCCCCGCTATATGAATAGCGAGTTGCGCCCGCCTGTGATCGCTGTTCCTCCCGAAAATAGTTTTTACCCCAAACTGGAAATAAGACCCGCCGGAAAGACCGGAGTTTATGGGTCAACAAATGAAATATCACTTCAAAATTTTGGATAAACCCGAGTCGGCCCGAAATATTAGATGAAGCTCAACATTCGGTAAAGAAATTGGGCCTCGGCCGGTACAAAGCGACGTCCATTACAGCCCAGTCAGCCAGCCACTTGTCAGAGGAGGCGTCGAATCGAGCAGGCGACGAAATGACTTCCTCGTCCAAGTAAACCCTGTCGAATATACATCCACGACCATCACAGCACTATCACACAAGAACGAAGACGGATCATTCAAGCTCACCACATCGACTGATTTCTTTCCCGGAACAACGGCACCAGGGCTTCGCAGCGCGATCGAAAGTTATATCGGCAGATCGCAGATCAGTTGTCGATTATTTATCGACATCTGATTACCTTAATTGTCCAATAAACATCCGTATCCGGCGACAAATTGCACACCAAGATTCACGGGGAGATAAGGAGAACTATAGGATGCGAGAGATGTCTGCTTCGTCTAGTTCATCGCAGTCAAGCGGGATCCCTGGCATACCAGTAAGTGGTGTTTTGTTTTGCGCCAAGTGCACGTTCCCTCCCTCCGCTGCCCAATTTTACACAACATTACCCTCCTGTCTCCATCTCCTCATTTTATTTGCTGATCATGACCGTCCAGAGAGTGGGGGCAGTACGCTGTTACTGGGCCCTGCTCAAGCCCCGCTACGATCCTAATCCTGACCCCGGCATCACCGTACCGCAGCTGGAGCTCGAATTTGTCCATTTCGACCCCATCCTGGACGCTCACCTCTCGAAACAGAAAGGCTCAATGATGGCCAGGAGTGTATTGGAGTTTATACACCCCCATGAACGAGAACGTGAGTGGCAGCTGTTTTTGCCTACGTGGTTAAAATGAGTACGGGCTGATGTGCTGCGGTAGAGGCGAGGAAGGACCTGCTGGGTGCGATCAGTGCAGACGACTTGCAAGGGAGCGTGACTCGTGTGCGATTTGCGAGATTGTCTCAGATTAGGACCCTCCTTGGATGCCCTCCAGAGGAAAACGAGATTCCGGCGGATGCAGACGCCATCGTCGAGGATAACGAATATATAATATTGGATCTCGTACTCAACTGGGTAAGCCCACCAGCCAGCCACTCATTACAAGCAAGCTCACCATTTGCATAGGTCGCGACGGGCCTCTTGCTGGCCTTCTTCCATCCCATCAAAGACAAAGATCCAGTCGCCAACAACGACCCTAAACGAGCCAACGAGGAGTGGTCAAATTGGTGTGGTACCAAGTTCATGGGTGATGATGTGAGCGCTCTTTTCTGTCAGCTGCAAGAGTTCTGAATTCATGTTTGTGCAGCAAATCGGGGCCCTCTGTCGCAACGTCACTTACAACATTCCTATTGCACCCAGCACCCACCGTCCACCAGCTCGAGTCTTTCAGCTGCACCTGCTTCCTCCTGACCACATGACTTACGCGCCTACCCAGTTGATATTTTCCTGGCCACCTGCACGTCCTGCTGGTGTTCCAGCTGGTCCAGATGGCCTTTATGACGCTTCAGAATACTGTGATATGATGAAGCATGTCGACATGGATCCTTCTCAGCTCAAAGCCGGTCCTGGGGAACTACGCACAAATTGCACAACGCGATATGGTGCTCATCATCTTGTGACAACTGAAGGTCTCCATCGAACAGTGGCAAGTGTCTTTATTCCCTACGGCAGGTTGATCTTTGCATGCTTTCAGACGATAAAAGCGTATGAATTGCCGAGAAATCAGAACAACTATGCTACGCAGGCCAACGATTGGAGAAAAGGTCATACCCACCAATCTGTCGGAGGTAAAATGGATCCTGCCGCAACCGAGCACTCATCAAACGCCCCTAACTGTCATACTGAGGCGCAAAATCAGTTGCAGCACGCGTTGGCTCAAAGGCATTCACAGTCAGAAGCCGCGCAACCGCAACACTCGGCCATTGACTGGTCGACAGACTCAAGTCTTTTGCGCACCAGGCAAGGCAGCGGCAATGACGATTGGGATAGTAGTGTCGCGTATGAGCTAGGCAATCTCGGTATGGCAGTGCATGAGCCTGGGTCACAGGCTGTTTCTAACATGAGTCAACATCAAGAGCATCAAGCAGACGGGTCTCATGCGGCATCGTCTGGGGCTACGTATTCTACAAACGCCCCCTCATCATCCTTCTACTCCCCTTCAGAGTATGGCAATCCCCTCTATTCTGCCGTTTCTTCACAGACTCAGTCATCTACATCAGTATCTTCAGCTGCTCAAATGGCTTCTATTCAATCATCTTCCTCAACATCTTCCGCTACTGGCCAGCGACCTATTCATTCCCAATCTTTGAAGGGATCTATAGCTCGCGCCGTACAGAGCGGTGCACCACCTCAGTCTTCTGGAAAAAGTAGCACGAGGCCTCTTGTAAGGCCACCAGGAGATGTTGAGGCCTGCGTGATGTGCGGCACGAAAGAATCGCCTGAATGGAGGAAAAACACAAACGGCGTGAAGGATCTGTGTAATGCGTGAGTTCACTGACTTTTGGGGGGGAGAGGGATTTTTACAAAGGCTGATCTTTGCTTCAGATGCGGTCTGCGAATGGCAAGGCAGGTTGCGAAGCGTGACGGAAAACAGAAACCGAGGAAGAAGCGCGAACAGGGAAACACGCCGTCCAGGGGGGAGAGTGTGACCAAGGATAGTTATGGGATATCTGGGAAGATGTAAGATGCCAGGGGGGACATTGTGTGTGCGTTGTCAATACAGTCATGTGAAAAGGAAGAGAGCAGAACTTTCTACTTCTACACGTCGATTGGAACAATAGTTATTTTAAATTGGGCTTTTATTGTCGATATTTTCTTTGCATAATCTTTGTGTAATAGTAGATCATTTATCGTAGCATGTAGGCAGATTCAAATGCATTATAGCATGGCGATATTTGTCTTTGATGATTGCTCCAGGAGCCAACTTCTATGACTGTTTGGTCCTTTGCTCCAGAACCTTTCTTACTAGACTAACGAGATCCCTATCTGCTTCTGACTCGTCAATTTTCCCACCCTTGTACTCTACGTTTGTATACCCCGGACCCTCGTCGCTCGCTTTCGCGATGATTTCCAGGTGTTCACATTTCCCTTCGTGGTCAAGCAAGGGAATGGTAATGCTGATTGAATTTTGATGGAGGGTGGCGGAACATGGGACAGCCTTTGGGGGACCTGTGCCGACAGAAAATCAGTCATCCATGATGCGTGTCGTGGAGGAAGGCTAATGCACAAAAAACAAAAACAAAAAAGACTTACAAGAGAACCAATCATCGTCCATATCATCATCCTCATCTTGACCCTCCTCCCCGTTCCCGTTCTCATATGTTGTCAAGGCTTCAGACTTGAAGACACTCGCAAACATCTGATTCAGAACGAGCTGTTTTCTCAAAGCCTGTAGTGCTGCTGTCAGCTTGGACATTCCGCAACAGTCTTTTGACAGTAGCCAACAGACATACTTTTATCGTTCCATAGAGACCTTTTAAATTCCTACCCATTCCGATACGACCGACGACCCATCCTAGAGGCCCAGGCTGAGCGATTGACCAGTGCTGATCTAACCCATTCCCATCTTTGGATGAATGAATGAAGGGTGCGGTATAAGGGAATGGTTGTTGTTGTGGGATAGCAAGGAACGTTGGTTGCTGGAACGGGTGGTACTGTTTTGGTGGTTTCAGAAACCATTTTTTCCCCGTTTTCATCGTCTTTCGATAGCACACTTACAAGAAGATTTTCCAGCCTAATCGTACCGCTGACTTGCTGCTTTTCTTCGTGCCCACTATCAATGAGCCAATTTCTGCTGACCACAACTCCTGCAATCCCATTCTCCTCTATGCATTCTATCACCCAATCAGTCTCTAGCCACTGTTCTTCCATATCGAGATCTCCGGCTCCTCCAACGTCACTTTTCGTGCTGTGGATGGATGAGATGGTAGGAACAGATTCGTTGGAGGACTTTGCCGGCCGGATACGCCATATGGGATTGGTTCCTATAGAAGATGAAGGGAGAAGTCTAAAGGTTGGGAAGACTGAATGCTTGTCTGTCGGATAGAGCCTCTGCTCACTGTTTTTTTTTTCGTTGTCGTTATACATCTTGGACCCTTTTGGAAATATATTGAGAGAAACATACCTAGTTTCAGCCACGAGTCTTTCCACAGTTCCCGTTATTTTCTCCAGTTCTTCAAACCAATCCACCGATTCATCTCCTGCCACATCATCAAACCACTTTAAATCCGCAAACTCTTGCTCCAGTCTGCGTGCCGTTTCTTCTCTCTCCCATAAACCTTTTTCGAGGCTATACCCTTCCTCGAGAACTGGAGCATTCCACAATGCCAAGTAGTCATTGACTAGCTCGTTCAGCACTTTCCTAACCCATTCACACTGGCCTGTTCCTCCGGATGGAGTAACGTGAGAAGCGACAAGCTTTAGCAGCTTCACTTTTCCTCTTTCGTCTGAATTTTGCGTGAGTGCGCTGGTGGGCATGGCACCAGGGACGGGGGTGTAGGGCCGCGGAGTACCCATTGGAGTCCCCATCCTCGACTCGTCCTCTTCTCCGCCAAGATCCACTCCCAGATCCACATCAACGACCAATCTCTCACCAGCGATAGCTAAACTGCTCTGTTGGAGTCCGAATTGAGAGTCTTCCAAAAACGTCTGGAGGCTGACAGCGGATGCAATGGATTGGAGAAGTTTGGTTGGTTGGGAGAGGAGGTGGGATGAGAGGAATAAAGGTTTGGTGGATGAGGAGGCTTGGGGAAGGAGCGCGGCTGCAGAAGAGAGGAGGGCTGATTGGTGGGTGATCCTACAGCGTTGGTCTCAGCATGAGAAGGTGAGTGAGGACCGGAAAAAAAGGTCTTTAAGACGAACACTTCTTTCAGAGCTGTGGTTAATCTTCCACCTTCTTGGTTTTCTTTGGTTAGCACACCTCTCCATGAAGCCACAGACTCTCTCAGTTCCCGGATGACATCCAAATCACTCTTCACCTTCTCCTTGCCCTTTCCCCCGTCTCCTCGCTGTCCATTATTGTTCATCCGTGGGAGAGGCCTAGAGGATAAAGGTGCGAATGGTTGAAGGTAAGGTAGCGTGAGGTTCTGTGACTGACGAGCATCGAGGAGGGCGTGGAGATACGTGAGGAAGGTAGGGGTGGAAGTGGGTATGGGATTTGGCTGGGCTGGAGCTGGAGCGGGGTCTATGGGGAAGGGCTGCTGGCCGAGTATCGCCGAGGGAGAAGGCTGGGCCATTTTGGAAAGACAAGTGTGAGATTGGAAAGACAAGTGTGAGAATGTAGAAAAGCAGATGGAAGATGAACAAAGATCGGAAAAGCGAGAGATTTCAGAGCGTCACGTCTCCCAGGCACGCAGTCGATAGCCGGACGAAAACAAATCGTCTGGAGATGATTATTCGAGAGTTTAGTTTTCAATAATACATCAACATGCATTTTGCAGGAAAGACCGGGACAGCCAGTGGGATACAAGAAAGGTGTTATACATGCAGGTATTTTATGCTCGGTATGTCTCCAACTAATGCGTTTATTCGTCCAAATTTGTCCAGACCTTGACCACTTCATTCTCCTCCTCCAAGATATCCACCAGTCTCATCACGCTTTCCATCGTCTCTTCCGTTATACCCTCGCCGTCTTCACCTTGTTCGAGGACTTTTAATGGATCATTCGGGAGAAACACGAGGTCGGATGATTGTAAAGAATAGGCGGGGTGTGATTGAAGAGTTGATGTTATAGATGAAAGGTCTGATGGAGTGGTGATAACCTTTTAGCAGCAGGTTAGCATTTCTGATAGGTCGATGAAGAGGAGCATTAATCACCTCAAACTCGACGCTTCCATCTTCACCCTCTATTTCTTTGACATCCTCAGCCCCGGCCTCGACTGCAAGGTCGAACAAATGCTCGTATCCTGCTTCTTCATCATTAGGCGTAAGAGTGATGGATCCCTTTTTCTCGAATAAAAATGATACTGGGGAAATACGAGCTCCGTTCTTGGAAAGTAACTCCTTGACACGTTTGACGAGTCGAGCGGAATTTTGGGTAACGCATTCGCTGAATGCAACCAGCATGGTATGAGCTTTGGTGGTTAGCTTAGTGATAGAAAGAAGCTTACATCATGAAAGCAACTTTGCCTCCTGAAGCTACAGCTTCGTACATGACATTTTGTCCTGACCCTTCTGCCACTGCTCTTGCCTAAAGAGATATAAGCTCATGTATCGCGCTTTTTTTTTCCTCCAAAGGCACTTACTCTAGACATGGCATTCTCAATTCCTTGTTTTGTCAGGCCTTGTTCTTTGGCGCGTTGTAAAGCAGTAGCTAATCTCGAGTTGAGCGCAGGGTCTGCAGATGCAGGTGGACGCATTGAGACCATTATTTCCTAGTTCCACGATTAATTTTCCAGTCCGGTGCCTTTGGATCGGCCCACACCTACTCTACTGAGCTTTGCAAAGAGGGCACCCCGCTGCTGATCGGCAGCACCTTTGCGATGTCTGATCTTGGACCACCTGTTGTGGCCTGAAAGCGTGATGGAAGTAGTGGAGAGGCAGCGGCACTGCCGGACTGCTCTGGGAGCGACATGGCGGGAGGGACTGGAGGTGAAAGACGCCGAAGAGACCACCGGGCGGAAGAAGGACATGGCGCGCAGTTGGCTGGCGGTTTTGTTGGACGAGTTGGAGGAAAAGTCGGCCACTCCCCGTGCTGGCGACGATCATTCCGAGCGGACATGTGCGCGCTCTCTGTGTCAATTTACGTAAGTGTTCCTGTGCAGATGGTTCCTATAAGGAGGCCCGGGTGTGTTTCAGAAGGGGCGAGGTCTCATGTTCCCACACAGTGAGGAAGAAGAGGTGAGTGGCAAGGAAGAAGGACGCACAGGCCGCTGACTGCATTGCGCAGGGACAACGCATTCTTGGTCCTCGAGCACCACTCTATGGTCCACCCCAATCACAGTTCTATGCACACATCTCTGCCCACTCTGTATATCTCGACCGCCCCATAGGCGGACGAATGGTAAGCATGCGATGCAATAGGCAATACTGCAGTGGCTCGGTAGTGTACGAGAGAGTGCATGCGAGCGAATAATCTTCCGTACACAAGTAATGACAATCTCCCTTTGGCGAATCTCCGGACCTGGGCTCTCGACAGACAAGAACAATGGCCTCACGGCCACTGGCACCCTTGCTTCCGCGCATCCCTCCGGTGCACTCACCCACCTTGAACTGAAATTTGGTCCCATGCTATACATCCCCACGGGCCATGTCCTTCTTGCATTTTGGTACGGCACACCACTTGTCTTGCCTCTTGCAGACCCTTTCGGAGTTTCTTACGCCCCTATCGTAGTCCCGGAAGTTCATCACCGAGCAACAGTAATACCCCGGTGTTCACGACCCATCAGACGACAAGCTCCTTGGCTACATTCACACACGGTGGTGGGTCACCAGCAAGGGTCGCAACGGCGTATACAATTGCGAGAAGCAGCGCTGATTGGGTAGACGTCTTGGATCTTTGTACATTCAGATACAGTGCGAGACCAGTAGGCGAAGGACAAGGTTTCCCTAGGTTGGTTTCCAAGGCATTCGGGATCAAGGGTCCAGGAACTTTATCATCATCAAAAATGGCTTCGGGGATCGTGAGCGGCAGTTTATCTTCAAATTCTCATTCTCGTCATTCTCTCCCATCTCCTCCCACAAGACCCCCAAGACTCGCCCCCGACGCCCAGCAAGAGCTTATCATAGACCGTCCCACGCGCAAATCCACTTCACCCTCTTGCCCTGTAGCTGGCGAATCCTTCTGGCGCTGGTCCCATAACACACCATCGACTGTAGACACCTACGCCCCGACAGAACTTCATTTCCCAGCTTCCCATTCCCCAGGGAACAGCGAAGGGCGTCCGATGGAGGCAAGGTCTACTTACTATTCCGACTTTTCCGCAGGGAGCACTGTACCAGATGTGAATGACCTCGCCATACTGCCCACCATCTTCAAGCGTGGCCAGGCACTTCAGCCAGTAATGCAGAACCAAGAAGCTGCTAGAGGCCTGACTTCTATCCCAGAAGCTCCTTCGAGTACCCATAGCCAGGAGCAGCAAGAGACCGTCCATTCACAACCTCGTGACATTCCCGAGAAAGATCGTAAACGTTCCAGTGCGGGAACTTTTGGTCCCAAGAACGGCAAGTATCCATCCATCTACTCCATTAATAGCAGCAACGCCTCTCCTGAAAGACATATAGCGAGCAATATCTATGATATTCCTCGAGCTGCCAACCAAACTAAGCGCAGACCATTGTCATATTCCTCGACGTCGACGTCTCCTCAGAGATTCGCTACACCCAAAGCGGCGGATGATACGGCTGCAGTGGCAAGCAGACGGGCTATGGGGATGACCTCCCCTAGTGATAGAGCTGATCACAGGGAACCAGAGAGTGAGAGTCAAATTGAAGATTACCTGAGGAGACAGAGTAAATGTAATCAGCGCCGGATTGCTCCCGCGTCTTCACCTGCTCCCACCTCTGGCTTTGGGTTTGAATCAGCTATAGATCTCAATGATGACCTAGAGGACAAGATGAAAAAGAGCAAGAAAGAGTTTAGGAAGAGTAAAGTCGATCAGATGTTGGGTGAAGGTGCAGAGTATGCGCGGATGACAATGGAATTGAACGGCGCGACTTTACGAAAGGCTTTCGACGGGACTGTTAAACAGACGCAAGTATCCATCCTGTCCTGATTTTTTTTGGGGACCAATGCTGATCCCTTTTGATGGCAGCAGTAACGGTCCTGTTCCACCGCCCAGAAACCACAAACATTCTCCATCGGTTCCTGCCAACCTTTTGCATACATCATCGCCTACAAAATCCATCAACTCGGCCCGACAGGGCCTTACCTACGCCGAAGCCCTCGGCTCGCCTGTCAGCACCACAAACCGTTCTGCCTCTCACTCTCACATCCTCCCACTCCAAAAATCAGCATCTATCGATTCCCTTCCCAGCTTGCACACCTCTTTTACTGATAGCGTCAATCTCGAACACCGTCCACTACTCAAACAATTGCTACCACCGCTCCCTACCCAACCGCATCTCACTCAAAGTACAATCTCGATCTCTCGTCCTAGTCTTCCACCATTCCCATCGGTCAACCAAGCTCCCAGCACGAGCTCCACCCTCAGCCCTTCTCAGCGTACTATCCTCATCCGCCGCACACGCAAATTGGAAGCTCTCCTCGGTGAGACTTTATCAGAATCACAAATCTCACAGCATGTCGTTGACCCTCTCCACTCTGTAAAGGAGTTTGATACCCAAGTGAAAGAGGGGTGGCCTGATAGTCCACCTGCAGATTGGAGAAAAAGAGTTCCAGAGTGGGAGAGGGAAGATTGTTTGGTTCAAAGGGTGAAGGGAGAGAATAGTGAAATACGTGGAGAAGGCAAGGGCAAGTCGTTGGCGCAAAAGACGTTGGCAGCGTTAAACTTGACTAGCAGGAAACCTGAAGGAGACAATCTGAAAGTGTATGTCTCCCGCCAGATGAGGGTTACAGAGACTGTCACGCATGGTGAATCTGGCATGAAAGCCAGTGTGAATAGAGCAGAACCAGGATCGGATACAGTCAGTCCAACGAGCGCGAATAGTACCAATGCGGATAGTCAATGGCCGGCTGAGAATGAAGGCGATGGAGGGAAAAAGACTAGGCGGCAGCAGCTCGCCAAGGTACGTAAGAGTAATAAAATAAAATATGAGCGGTGAAAAGTGCAAGGTGCCGATATTTGATACGTAGCTTCATCGAATGTTAGGAGTTCCTATTCCTCCAGGAGTGGTCAATCCGGCCTCTCACATTGACCCCCACACCTCGCACACCCCTGACAAGCGCCGTGTTTCTGATCGAACCTCGGCTGAAACCGCTTCCCCATGTGCAGGTTCTCCTTCCGACCAATCTTTCATGACCTTTGACGAAGCCTCGAGCGGGAATCGATGGTCACGGCTAAGGAATTTGCATAAACGAATGGGGAATGGGAGTATAGCTGTTTCCGAGGGGAGATCCCTAGCGTCTGACGATGGAGGAGCCAGCTTTATGGATCTGGGAGAGGAAAAGAAAATGTCAAAGGAGGAAAAGTCGTTTGCGAAGAAAAGGGTTGCAAAGCTAGAACACGTAAGGTCTATGCTGCGTGCCAAACAGAAGAAGAGAAGCTAAACTGATCGACATTTTCAGGTGCTCGGCGATAAGCCTCCGTCAAGGACGTATATCCCATCTTCTTCATCGTTTCGAGACCCACTTTCCAGCGACCCCAGCAACAAACGTCTTTCCCTATACGAATCCTATTCCACTTCTCTCCAAGGCCTTCTCTACCTCATCGACCATGACCAACCCAAGCTTGCCCAAGTGATGGACAGCCTCCATTATTGCTTCCCTTTGCTCGACGAGCAGCCAGAACCGGATCATCATTTACGAACGAGCGCGTCGTCGCCGGGTCGCCGGACTGGGACTCCTTTTTCTCCTGGCTTGGAACCCCTTGTTGGTAATCGACGAGATACCGGGGATGTGTATGACTTGTCGCAATCCGATCCGCTGGGGACAGAATCCGCGGTGCAACAGCAGCACAAGGAGGATGAAGAGCTGAATAAACCTGATCCTCAATCTCGAACTGTGAGAAAAAGACGGACCGATAAACTGTCTCAATTCTTTGGGGAGTCTGTAGACCTCTCTAAACCGCTTGAAGAACGAGCAAATACTGTTCCTCGAGCTCGTCTTCAGTCCGCGTCTGCCTCGCGGCATGCTACAGGAGGAGGCAGGTGGAAAAGGAGGAGAGATACGATAGACGCGATGCTTGGTGAGATGTGGCAAAGTGTACAAACAGAAATGGGCCGGGGTGGATTGAAAAAGGATGAAGTTGACAGACTAGGGGATCTAATGTGCATGTTGCGAGAGAGAAAGAGGGAAAGGAATGGGTATTGGGAATCTGTATAAACTGTGCATCTTCGTCGTGAAAAGGATGGATGAATAGTCATGATCCTTATGATAGTGTTCTCGTTGCGTGAATTCATATGTACAATTGATTACGTCCCAAAGATTGGTCATGACTGGCATGATGCATGAAATCATCCTACAGAGCATCGCACAGCGATGCTCGGCAATACAGATAAACCTATGTACATGCAAGGTTGTCAATGCTCCGCAAAATACACTCTTAGCTTCCAAGCTAATCTTTCAAAGTCTAGTCTCCTCCTTTCTCTTTCTCATGAGCTTTCACCAAAGAACAATCTTCCCATGAACCCTCTCTTAATATCTCTTGGGTGCGTGGCCTTGCTAGCTGCAAACCTCTTTGGTGCTTCCTCTCGCTTGACAACAGCCCGATGGTGAATAGCTCCGTCACGCTTGGCGGCAGCTCGGGGATGAGTAGCCATGCTTGCCGCCACCCGCTTGATACCGTCTCGCTTGGAAGCAGATTGGGGGTGAGAGGCTTTGCTAGCAGCGTATCGGCCAGAAGAACCAGGCTGACGAGGGACGTGACGCTCATGTCGAGAAAGAAAAGGCTTTTTGTTGCCAGCCTTGGATCGCTTACGCTTGCAAGACTTGGGAGATGAGGAGGCAACGGCAACAGCGGGAGAAAGCGAGGCTGACGAAGCCGCGATGTTGCCAATAACGTCGGCAGTCGAGACCGTAGCGGCAGCAATAGATGTTTGAGCGCCGGTGCCCACAGAGACATCAGCAGGTGAATCAACAGCAGAAGCCGACGCAGAGGGATTGGCAGAAGAGGTGGCAATGGCGGCAGCAGAGATAGAAGTGGCAGGCTGGGAGCTATTCGAACCTGAAGAGCTGGTGCTGCTGGAGGCACCAGGCCCAACACAGTTGGTGCCAGTGTAACCAGCAGGTTCTGTGGGCTGCGAAGTCGCATAGCTAGCACCATATTTGACATTCTTGCCGGGGTTGGGGAAAACGACAGCAACGTTTTCAATGGTCACACAGTCGTTGACACCGGCATTAGCGACGAAAGGAGTAGGGTAGTCATCATCGTTAAGACCAGATCCGCCGTTGGCAATGGTAACAGGTGCACAGTTGTGGTACATTTCACGGTTGCCTTCAAGGTTGAACCATCCCCAAGCAAAAAGGGCGTAACCAGAAGGAGCGTCGGTGGGAATGGTAACCTCAGCAGTCATGGCATCGATAGGGCAACCACCCATCCAAGACTGAATGACATTCCAGGTAGTACCGTTGTCATATGACATGGACATTTGACACGAACCACCGCCATGTGTGGCAGTACCCGCAATAGTGTAATTGACAGTGGACCCGGCGTCCCATGTCACCCTCGAGTACATGTTTGATTCAGGACTGTTGATGAAGCCCTATCAGAAAAGATTGAAAGGGTCAGCAGTGATTCTCTGATGTCTTCTGCAAAGGCAGATCTGCCAATCGACGCAGAAGGAAATCCTTTGCATTATCGATGGCGATCAAATGTAACTCACTTTGCAAGGATAGGTTCCGTCGGTGAGCAAAGGACTGGTCATAGAGTAATCTTTGATTTCTTCCGGGGTCTCGGGGTCCAGAGTGCTATGAAGAGCGTAGGGCCAGGCGAGCTGGAGGTGCGCAAGGGCACCTGAGGCGGCGAGAAGCGATGTGAATAGTGCAAGAGTGGAAGGCATTGTATAATGGATCAATTACACTGATGATCAGAAGAAGGCGACTTTCGTGATTGGTCGTAAATTTGTCGTCAAGTCGTCAGAGTTAAAGTACCGCTGTAAATGTTCTCGCAAAGAAAAGACAAAGAGATATGTCTGTGAAGGAATGTGGTGGGCTTTCTAGAAGCGAAAAAGGGTTGCTGCGACCTGGTTGTTGAACGAAAGGGTGCGGGGCGTCAGCGATCGGAACGGTCATGGCGTAGAGTCGCGTGGGCGATATCCCTCAGAGGCAGTGGACAGAGTAGGACGTGTCGGGGACGAGGACATACCTGCGCGCTGAGAGTTGGAGGTTGTCGAAGGGGTGAAAAGGGATTGAAGATGTGGCAAAAGAAAGAAAAAAGAAAGAAGTCAAAAGATAGAATATGATGTAAAAAAGGCTATCAGGCGACAAAAGTCGATGGGTGTGTGCAAAAAGGAGGGCAGGTGCGACGCGTGAAAAAAGGGACAAATTGTCGCGATTCCTGAATCCTGCTCATGCACGCCTCGTACTGCCCTCATGCATATCGCTTTCCCTGTGCTTTCACCAAGATTCCTTGTCGCCAGCCCTCTTTGCAAAGGCGGAAGTTCCACGGCCTCACCGTTGCGCAAAAAGTGCCTAGTGATCACCTTCTCCGCAATCAAGGCCGATCATTTATTTGTTGGATATGCCACCACCATTGTTGTATTGTACTCGAAAAAAACGGCTCGAAAACGTGCTCAACTTCATTCGAGGTCCTGGGAAAGACTGCAGAAGACCAGGACCCTGTCGTCCAACGAAATCAATCTACATTAACCAAGAAGGAGCAGCAGCATACGACGTTTCAAGAAGACAAAAAAGTGGGATGTGATCCCAAGAACAGACGCGTCTTTCAGGGCTCTTAAGCCCAATATGAAGTTTTTGGATTTGGGAACTGGGGACCTCCACCTTGGCGGAGTGCTGACAGCTAATCGAAATCGACTGGCATTTTGGCATCTCTCTACATTCATAGAAAAACACTCGCGAGATATACCTGGTATTGCTAGCTTCGACCTCATAATCAGTGAGAGGAACTATCGGCACAGCGATATCCTCACCGCTTGCAGACTGTCACCTTGCAGCTACCTGTACGGACTGTCTAGCTGCTTGGTTGACGCTTTGCCCTTGCTTGTCTTATCAACGCAACAGCGAAATCGTTTCGCAAAAAGGCGCTTGTGACATCCACAATGTCCGAAGCTGGCGAAAACAGAGAGGAGGATAGCGGGGCCAAGCTACAGACGTCCGAGCTGGAACAAAATGACTTGGGCCACGAAGAACGGGAAAGTAAGAGGAGAAAATTGGACAACGGAGAGGAATCAGCAGAACAAATTGTTTCACGACAAGCCTCACCAGTGCCAAATCCTCCACAGGAGGGAGAACCACGTTCTGCTACAGAACAGCCACCAGCAAAAGCCCTCACTCCATCTGTGCCCTCCCCAAAACAATCATCCGCGAAACCTGATATCATCGCCGCACCCGAGCCGGCTGAGGTGCTCAACGTCCTTCCCGCTGCTACCATAGGGCCCATCAACGGTACGGAGAACGAACCTTCAGGACAGCCACTCAATGTCTCCGTTTGTTCCCCTCCTTCCACGATGGTGAAGGATGAGGATATAGAGATTGTGGATGGAACAGTTCCCGAGTTTGCACCTGCGCCTGTTAGAGACGAAAACGAAATGATAAAAAAGGAAGATGTATCTACTCCTGCTGCGGCCGACTCACCGGCTACAGAAAAGGATGATGTTTCATCGGCCAAGGGGAAAACAAAATCCGCTCTTGTGACAAAATCCCAAGCTAGCAAGGGGAAGAAGGCACCTGCAAAGAAGGGCAAAGCAAAGACAAAGGTGAGGATGAGATTACACATAGGTTTACTTCTTTACTTGATGATACTGATTAAATGTAGGTGGAAGAATTAAAAGGGAGCAAGGAACGTTCTGCAAGTGTTTCCGTTAGTGCCTCACATCTTTATTTCAGGTCATCTACTGAAAGTTCAACCCAGGAATCACGCGATTCGACTCCTCCTGTGTCGACCGATCAAAGCCAATTTACCTCCCCTTCCGGAGCTCCCATAGACTCCAACGCTGTCTATTGTATTTGTCGCAGACCAGATACCGACGACGACGACGGTCTGATGGTCGGGTGTGAGAGCTGTGATGGGTGGTTCCATGCGTCTTGCGTGGGCCTGGATGAGGAGATGGTGGAGCTGCTGGATGTTTATATCTGTAAGAGCTGTGAACGAAGTAGGTGTCTCCGTCAAGCTCCGATGCTGAGTTTCG
>NC_009183.1:911549-926549 GCF_000149385.1 Cryptococcus deneoformans B-3501A
GCTGGCTCGCCAGAGGCACAGAAGCGTTTACGCTACCAGACGGAGCGGCGCCGGCGTTAGAAGCCGCTCGAAGGCGGGAAGAAGATGCAGGAGGCTTGATCTCGCCTGTGCTTGGCCCGCTAAAGCTCCCTCGACTTCCTGTACCATCTGTATGAGGAGATGCTTGTGCTTGAGCCGCGCCGCCGACACTGTTACCGCTGAAAGCTGGGTTGTATGCAGCATTCAGAAAGGACTGGTGACTTTGAGGTTGGGCGGGGGTGTAAGGCATCGTCGTTGGTTGTCGAGCAATGTTGCTGTGGTACATTTCGGGCGGGTAAGCTCTCGCGAGGTTGTCTAGGGATTTGAGAAGATGCAGCACCCGAGGGGAATGGCCGGTCGTAGCTGCCGGTGATCCTATCGCTTCTGTCGGACTTATTAGCGTAATTCGCTATCGCTTAACAGATACAACCTACCGCTTTCGCTGGCGGCGATATGACCAATCATATCTCTTACCAAACCCATCATCGCCATCTCACGCATTCTAGCCTCGTCAGCTTCCGACCTAGATTTCGCGAGTGCATCCTCTAGCATATTGATCCTGTCTTCCATCAAGTGCATACGGGTCTGATCTTCATTGCTCAGACCAATATGACGAGGAGAATTTTCATCTCCTTCTTGGTTGTTCGCCTTCTTGGGCGCCACGGGTTTGCGCTGGTCTACGTTAGCGATACTTCCAACCTGTCGGAGAAGACTCACTTTGATACTCTCAAGATCGGATTTACCGCCAGCCTGGAAATTCGGATGTTGAAACTCCCAAATCTACCGATCAGAAACATTAGCATTAGATTGCGTCACGTATCCTATCAAGCATCAGCAAAGAAGAAAAAAATTTACATTTTCCTTGATGGAACCCGTTCCAGCATCGACGTGCTTTATCTGCCACGACGTTAGCATATACACACGGTCTAGTCTTCAGTCGTACAAACCTTGGAAAAGCCATATTTATTCAACTGTCGCACAAAACTAGAGAAATTGGAATGTCTGAAGGTCTGCGGCCTACAGAGCGTTAGCATTAATATATGCAGTAATGGGTTGTGGATCAAATTTACAGGATTTTCGTAGTGAAGTCGTTCATATCCCATACCACAAAGCTCGTCCCATTTGCTCCCCAACCCACTGAACCTCTCTTTCCCTTTTCTCCCTTCTTTGTCCGACTATTTCCGTATTGCGCCTGTTCTTCTTCCAGCATCTTATATAGTTTTTTGATGAATTCTGAAGGCCCTTGTTGCTGGGTCGCCTTGTCCCTTTCCTTGTCTTTTTCCTTTTCTGCGCTGGCACCCTGAGGACCTGCACTAAATTGTGATCGTGTATCAAAAGATGCGGAGACGCTGAGAGGGATACCCGATAAAGGCTGATTTTTCCCACCAGCACGCGAGTCGCTACTCATCAAATCTTCCAGCTTAACCCCACCTCCTCGGCTGGATGGCGTTGTTGCACTCGTCTGCACAGGTGCCCAAGGGGTGTATTGTTGAGCTGAGGCAGGTTGTGTTCGACTTGCCGTCACAGATTGGGATGGTGAAGAGCGATGAGACTGGGAATAAGGCTGGTACGGGTCGGCTCCACGCGAAGAACCAGCAACGGCACTGTGGTATTCCATACTACCGGCCGCACCTGGATTTGCTTGCCATGTATTTATCTGAGACTGCCTGTCGTAGGAGTACGCGTGAGCATCGCCTTGGAAGGTCATTGGCTGGCCTGTATGAGGATGATATTGCTGATGAGTTTGTTGTATGGGTGTCGATTGAGAGTGGACGGAGGATGGGTGATAGAGCGGCTGCTGTGTGTACTGTGGCTGCTGAGAGCCTGAAGGCACACGGGACATGTCGAGGCTGGTCCCAGTGCGAAAAACAGGGCGATGTCAGAGGACGCAGTTGATGAGTGTCGAGAACGGGTTATGGAGGATGCGAGCAAGAAGAAGTGCGAAATGTAAAGTATATATAGATGAGTTGAGAAGAAAACAAGGAGAAAGACGCGAGGGAGGATGGAACGGCCGGCGGCGGGCGGCGGCAGCGAGTGAAGCGGCGGTGAGGAAGACGACGACGCGGATGGCAACGATGAAAGTGGCGAGCACGCTTCTATACGTGTCCCCACCACAATGTCCCCAGTCATCATCCTCACAGGCGCATCGAGAGGCCTCGGTCTAGCTGTCCTCCGCATCCTCCTCGCGAAGCACAACGCTCGAGTTGCCACGCTCTCGCGCTCCCTGACCCCGGAGCTTCAGGGCGCTGTGGACGAGTATGGCGCCGACAGGGTGCTGCCCGTGCAGGGCGACGTAAGCAAGCCCGAGGATAATGCCCGGGTTGTCAAAGAGGCCGTCGACAAGTGGGGCCAGCTCGACGGTCTGGTGCTCAATGCAGGTAGCATCGACCCGGTCGGTACGTGTGGTCCACTTTGCATATGAACGTTCTGGTGACACTTTCACAGACAAGATTGGGAACGTCCAGCTGGATGCTCTTATTCCATACGTCCAGACTAACCTGCTTTCAACCATCTATCTTCTTCAGCCTGCCCTTCCTCACCTTCGCAAGTCCAAGGGCAGGGTGGTCCTCGTGTCCTCCGGAGCTTCCTCTACTGGCTACCAGGCTTGGGGTTTGTACTCTATGGCCAAGGCTGGTATGAACAGCTTGGCCAGAACGGTAGCTAGTGAGGAAAAGGAGAATGGTGTTGCCATCTGGTCTGTCAGGCCAGGTATGGTTAACGTAGGTAATTCTCTACTGTACTTGTTTGCATTGTGCTAACATCTTTCTAAGACTGATGTAGGTGGTTGCTTCGATTCTAATGGCCGCTACCACTGTACTAACCTATTGCAGATGCAATCCTTCCTTCGAACTCATGGCCCTGCTGAGATGAGCCCTACCGACATGGCCAAGTTCCAAAGCGCCTATGAGAAGGGTGAACTCTTGGCCCCCGAGCAGTGCGTTAGGTTGACTCTCACAAGATGTGATGTTTCTGACATGAAATTTGATTAGACCTGGCTCTGTTCTCGCCGGCATGGCTGTGAATGGTCCCATCGAGCTCAGTGGAGAGTACATCAACTGGGCCGATGAGAGGCTCAAGGCTTTCCAAGCGTAAAGTATAGTTGGGCTGAGATGAAAAGAAGCAATTATGAGATGCATAGTCGTGCGATAATACAACTTCTGAATGCCTACAACAAGATAATTGTGACAGGACACGACATTAAGCGGAAGGCCCTTCGCCCCCTATCCAGTCTGCAAACCACTCGACGACACCTGCCACCATTCTCACCCCTACATCGCTACTGCCGAGTCTCAGGTCTGGTCTCAGATATCTATCTTCCTTGACTATATCTCGCTTCCTCTCACCATCCAAGTGATGATGCAGAACTGCACCTGGAGCTCGATAGATGTAGTCTGACGCCGTAGTAGTGGTATACCGGGGCAGAATACGATAGAGAATGGTTATTTTTGGGCGAGAGGAAGGTGTGAGAACTAGATGGGCTAATTCTTTTGCCGAAGCTGATTTGAGTTCTACATCTGCGGCAGTCATCAGCTGAGTTAACCAAACCATCCGATGGACCCGTCCAAAACGTACTTTCCAATAAAACAACATCTCCTTTCCGTACCTTCTCATCGCCCCAGTCTTTTGCACACTCGTCCCACAGTCTGACAACACAGCTTACCTGACCTTCATTCCCGTGTGGGGGCGCGGTGATCATCCATTTCCCAATCCATAGCGTGTCGCTTGCATCTTGTCTGCCTTTTGTTCTTCCTCGCATACCAAGCTGCGTCTTTCGCTGCCTTTCAAGAGGGGTATCCACAGAGGCAATGCAAGCAATAATGTTATATCGCTCTTTCCCACCATATCCATTGTCAAAAACCAAACCCCCTTGTTGCGGTGCCGAGCCCTTCTTCAGTACGTCTTGTAGACTAGTTAGCCTCGACGTCGGTACACTCCAAGACGGAAAGTTGAATATTGATGTCTCAGCCCCTGCGGAAGGAGGGATCTGGGATGGCCAGCTGCTAGCAGTTGTGTTGAGCGTCGATTCCAAGCCCAGTGACTGTTCCTGCCCTTGATCAGGCAAAGTTGTAGAACGTTTCGTGCTTGATGGCAGTATAAAGGAAGGTCGGGTGACAAGCTTTTTTGAAGCTCGGCGGGGACTCGTACGGACTGCCGGATGGTTGGTTGTGGGGAGAGAGGGAGGAGGAGGCATTCTATTACGGGAGCGTTCCTCGAAAGTCGATATCTCGATATCCTCATTTTGATCTGATTGCGATCCGATCGCCCTCGACGATACAGTCCTTTTTCCCAATACAGACACCTTTCCATGCCCCGTCGCTTCTGTCTGATCCATGTAATGAACATCCATGGCCTCCGGCGGATTGTTTGAAGGGTCATCATTCGGAGGCGGCAATGAATGGGACTCTTCACGAGGAGGTGGGTTGAGCCGATGGAACGTCAACAGCTGGTCTGTCGAGATCACCGAGGCATCCTTGAATGAGGAGAGGCTTGGTAAGGAAGGAGGGGGAAGGAAGACTTGAAAGTGGGTCATATCCACATGTCGATAAGCAAGTGACTTTGTTTGTTTTCTTAATGTAGGAGAAGGAAAGGTAAAATTCACTGAACGGGAAAAAACTACCAACGAAAGGAAAATAGGTTGACAAAGACTTTATCAACGTGGCGCGTTCGTATAGTAAATCAGTCGGCTATTGAAGGAATCGGAAATCCTTTCTTTTAGCAATATAGGTAGCAGCACCCCAACTTCCATCCCAGACCTAGGTTGTTCTTCCTAAGATAAGATATATACAAGGTCTCTACATGGTTGCGACCATGAACATGCATAAAAGTACGGGCACATTACGCAAGAAAATGCTCTTCTAAATTTCAACACCTTGCTATAGTTGTATCATTCATTATATCTTACTCCATCCTTCTCCTCAAATTATCGTACTCTGATTCCCAGTCAGCAATGTTCTGTCCACCATTGCACATCTCAAAGACTCACTGCTACCAGGATAATCCAGCTCATTCTCCCTCCATTCTAGTTGACCCAGCGCGTCTCTCACAGTCCTCACCAACGCCTGTCCTGTTTCTTCAGGCTTGTCAGAGTCCAGCTCCCACCACATTGCGCCGCCCAGGCCGTGATAAGCAATGTATGAAGCTTTCTGATGGGCGATTGCTTGGGTATCATAGGAAATGAGGAAACGCTTTGCCCTAAGAAATGGTCAGTTGTGTTGGCGGGATAGGAGGATCTTGTGATCTTACGGATCGTAGCTGTATGAAGCACCCAGACGGTGGTCATTGATTTCTTGGGCACCGGGCTGAGGCAGGGCTTTATAGTCCCACATACCTGCCTCCCATGACCCTTCTCCGGTACCTGAGAAAGGCGAACCGATTCCTTTGGTGTTAGCGAAAGAACGTCCATAGACGGGCAATCCTGTGCATTTCGTCAGTTTCGTACATAGTATAAGAAAGAACAGACATACCAACGACGAGCTTGGTAGGATGCACACCAGCCTCAAGGTAGAATCGCACCGATCGATCAACAGACTGTCCGTCAGGCTTGTCGGAGTAAAGGTTGGCTTGGTGACCTGCCACAGAGTCCCACGAACCCGCAAACTACATCAAACACGATAAGGATATAGTCATGAAAATCTTATCGAGAGACTTACATCGTATGCCATCAAATTCCAGAAATCCAACACCTATCCTACATTAGCGACTGATCTTTCTCTGGATGATATACGGTTGAGGCTCACCTGGTCCATCTCTTTCACTCTCAAGACTTGCATCTGCTCCCAGCCACAAGGAGCAGCGATAGTAAGCTGATACTGCCCCTGAGGCTTGCCCTTACTTTGAGCGAGTTGCTCAAGTCCCTGTCGAAGTTCGCGAAGCAGAGCGACATAGGCTTCGGCGTCCCGCGGAGTCTTGGGGTATTCGTAATCAATCTTCAATAGGGTCAGTAAGAAGCCACCAGGTGGCTATACGTTTGACACCCACATCGAGACTATGGGGGATGTTAGCAGACAGTTTAGGATCAGAAGCTTTAAATTCTTACCCATCCAGACCGACATCCTCCACGAGCTTGACAGCAGATTGTACGAACGTTGATCGCCATTTGGGGTGTACGATACCGGCAAAATTCTATACGTAGTTTAGTCTGGGAACGATATGGGAGTTATGGAGACCATAATACTTACAGGGGAGAAGGACCATCCACCAATGGAGAGCAGCACCTTCAAGTTGCTGAATACGGCATTAGCTAAAGTCTTTTAACAAAATCAACTATTCACCGATTCTGTTTCTTCATAAGATAGATAGCCTTGAAGCAGCCATAGAGGTTGGTACCAGGCTCATCCCACGAATCACCATCGTAGTGGATCTTGTACACACAATGAGCACCTTGCATGCATCAAACCGTGCGAATGACTCACTTCGACGTCAGCCCAAGAGTCACTCAATACGACTTCACCGCTATCCTTCTTCACATTTCCAAAGGCATAATTAATATGAGTGAGGTGTTGGCTAGGGATATTTTGAGGGAAAAATTTGCGATCGTAAATACCCCTGGAGATCTGCAAGTCAGTGAATCTGCCAGGCCAAGATCACATGAGAGATCTGACCAGTTCACCTACGTCAAGTCGTTTAGCTATCATTCCCTGCATACAAGGTACAGGATCACCTACAAAGTATCCGACAGTACGCTTAGGATTGTTCATTTCTAGTTCGCCGCCTTTCAGTAGCTTTCCAACAGTCTTCCAGGGATGCGACGGGAATGCGAAATCAATCTGTGTGAAGAGGAAAGCGATAGCAGCTAGAAGGAGGACAGCTAGGAAAGCGAGACTCGGCTTGAATAATGTAGGTTTCTTGTTCGCGGACGGATACTGGGCTGGTTTTGGGGAGTGAGCCATAAGAAAAGGGTCAAGATGGCAGATGTATAACGAAGTGAACGATTGTTGGGCAGCGGTGCACGAGAAGCGCAAGAGACGACGTTTGCCGATCTGGGGCCCCAAACCATTTCCGGCCAGAACGCCAACGCAACGAATGGTCTTTTCATCTTCTATGTGCATTGTGGGAAAGGTGTTGATGATTCTTACTATCACAACATGGATTGGCAAACGATGGGTACATCGCTGCTTAGAATTTGTCCTGCATAGCACTCGTCGGCTGCTTTTTGCAACTGTATTGGGTTCGGTCTTCTTTGCCGCATCGTCTTTCTTCCGTCCGCCCCCACTTGCTGTCTTTTCCCTGGCTATTAGCGCCATCCTTCATATTTCAGATCATTTTAGAAATCACAGACGGGAAAATAAGGAGCGCTTTCGATGCGGAATGTTTACTGGTTCAACGAAGCCCGGTGTCCTCTCAAAAACAAAATTATGGTTCTGGTCTAACATCCGGCACGCAGCAAGAACAAACTCGGCATACAACGGCTTCTCCCCATGTAGCGAGGTCTTCTTTGCCCACTCCCTTATTTTATCGCTCCCCTTCTGTTGTTCAATCATCAACGCAACTTCTCCCATTATGCAGCACCGAACCCGCACAGGTTACGGCACTGCTGTGCACATTCTTTGCTGACTGCGTGCTATTACTTGTTGAATACTTTTCTATTGCCTAACCCTGCCCATTTCGATCGATCCAAGATCTCCTAGAGTTCATTTCTTCAACTACTTTCCTTCTCCTGTTTTTTGCTTTTGTTTTTCTTCTTGTATCCGGCTTCTCTCAGGGATGCTAGCTGTTACCCTGTCCAGGGCGGCCACGGAGCTGCTTTTTCCCGTTGTGTTTTCCTTCCTCGGAGTCCCCGCTGTACGTTCCTTGTATTACACATGCCTGACGCTGCGAAACTCTATTTCCTTCGCATGTCCTGTTGATCCATCACATATCCATATTTCATCTTCTGTTGACATCCCATTTTTCCCGCAGCGTATCCAAGTTTGTTTTCGTCCTCTTCCCGCCATACCTCTTATAATCTCGTTTAATATCCGTCCCCAATCGTTCCCACACGTACGACGACGCGACCTAGCAAGCACGCATCTTCTTCGACGCACCGCCCATTAAGTCATAATTCCACTGCCCACAGCGTCCATCGATCATACGCCATCATGTCTCCTTTTCTAACCACCGCTATACTCTCCGCTCTACTGTCTTTTGTTCCGTCACCGGCATCCGCTGTTACTCTAGATTCCATAATAGACGCATACGGCTTGACCAGTGCGCAATACAACTTTACCTGGCCGGACCAAGCGCTCGATTCGACGGACGCCAACGACTGGATCGACAGCAAATGGTCTTTGAACGGAAACAAGGTGGACTGGGGAAGTTCTTACATGTACGTGAATCCTTGTCCTTTCTTTTTTTTTCACCGCACAAATGCTGACAGGCTACCTAAAGCGTCTTCTCCGCTGACCCCTCAACGACATCTTCCACCCTTGTCCGCCGACAGGGTTCTTCAACATCTTCATCAACGACTTCGACAAGTACCAAGAGTGCAAAGACCAGTAGTGCAAAGACCAGTAGTGCAAAGACCAGTAGTGCAAAGACCAGTAGTGCCGTGGCCACTGCCTCTGCCACATCAAGTGGGGTTTCCTATCCTGCTGTTACCGACCTCAACGGCGAGCCTCCGGCTCTCCGTGTAGAGTACCCTTCGGGTTCGTACTCCAAAAAGACGGGCGGAACACAATTTTATGCGCAGCCATTGAACGGAAGCGACTCCTCTGGTGGAGCTTTGGAGAGAATGTTGTTGTCGTATGACATTTGGTTCCCTACAGGTTTCTCGTGAGTCGTTTCGCACTACCTTTTTTATACATAGAAGATGTATGGCTGACGTAAACCGATGGATAGATGGAACAAAGGTGGAAAACTTCCCGGTTTGAGGGGTGGCCCGGAAACCCATGGATGTTCAGGTGGCGACGCGACGAACGGTACTACCTGTTTCAGTACTCGACTGATGTGGAGGGCCAGCGGTGCCGGGGAAGGTATGTCTTTGCTGTGTATCGCCCACAACCGTGAACTGGTATTGACTAGATCACACAGTTTACGCATACATTCCGACAACTCAGAAAGGTTTCTGTAGTGAAACCGACGTGACTTGTAACTCGGACTATGGAACGTCTCTTGCTCGAGGGTCGTTCTCCTTCACTACCGGCCAATGGCAAACGATTTACCTTATGGTAATCTTGAACGAGGTTGGCACTGCCAACGGTGTAGTCCAGTAAGCAAACTTTTAGTGCTTCACAAATTCATCTTGTCTCTAACCGAACGGACAGGTTGTGGTACAACGGAGTCCCAGCTATGACGTTTACGGACCTCATCATCCGTACTTCCAGCGACATCACTTCCGTCGGCGGCCTCTATTTTTCAACTTTCTTCGGCGGTGACGACTCTGAATGGGCAACACCTACCCAGCAATTTACATACTATAGAAACATTCAGCTTTACGGTGGTGTCGGTGCGTCCAATTTGACTGGTGCCGCCGCTAGTTCGGCCGGTCACAGGACCGCCGCCTTGGGTGGAATGAAGAGTGTCGGAATGGGTGTCGCCTTGGGCTTGATTGGTGTTGCTGCGGGATTGTTGTTGTAATACGACTATCGTGAAGTGTAACATAATCATGGTGAGGATCAAGCAGGAACGGAAGAAGCAAAAGAAGATAAAAGATACTTTTTGGGCTTTCGAGGTGTGTCTTGTTCAGAGACTTCGTAGTGTGTGAAATAATGGACTTAAGATTAGTGTTTAGAATCAAAGTAATAGAACTATACCTGTACAAAAACACTTGTACCATTAGAATATAGTATGCGAGAATGTCTAGATGCACACAATGTTCATGGCTACATCATTTCGAGAGATCATCGATTTTAATGTTGATAAACATTGTCGCAAGGCACGAAACGCGAATGAATATTCGCTTTTGTCGCTTTTGTTACGGCATCGCCTTCATTTTCATCCTCATTATCATTCGTGGACCATCGTCCTGCTTGCCGTTCTTTGCGACTCTTGCCAAAAACAGACACACTCTGTCAGAGTGCAGTAGTGTCCAAAGATCCAAAAGTGGGGGGTGAAACTCGCAGCACAAAAAAAAAAAGCCCAATTGTATTGGTTTCGCCTGCCAGCACCCATTATTACTTCACCATCGCATTACGACCTTGGCTCTTAACGGGACAGTCGGCAATGGCAGCCCCCAGCAATAGTTCCAGGTTCCCTCCATTGGAAAAGTATGTCGCCCTTGGTAAGTTGCTGACTTTTGCGATTCGCGACTGACCAGCTTTTGTTGGTTGTTAATGCCAGACTGCGAAATGGTTCAGTTAAGAAACTGCATGGGTTTGGCAAAGTTTGTATTGTGATCTCGAAAAGAAATGCCAAACTGACGAGAAGCTGTCTTAGAATTGGGATTGTGGATGCATACGGAAATGTCTTGATGGAGTCATTTGTCAGACATCATCCTGCAAATGTCGTGAACTATGTCACTCGAAGTATGTTTGCTTCTAACAAGGCGTTGGGAGTAAACTTGTCAAACGAGCAGAAAGCTAATGGGATGATCAGAGAGTGGAATAAGACCACAAGATCTTGTTGGAGGTGAGTATATACCATTTAAGCGGAGCGAGACTTTAAAAAAAAGCTGAACGAGTTGGTCTCAGCGCCGACGTATGAGCAAATCCAGCCCCAAATTATAGAGCTCATCAAGGATAAGATCGTTATCGGCCACACTCTATTCAATGACCTTGCCGTTCGTCCCTTCCCCCTCTCTCGAACTCCCCGTCGTGCTAAGTCTATTGTTTTATTTTTCCAGGTGATTGGACATCGACATCAATACGAGATGATGCGTGATACCGCACTCTACTACCCGCTGCGGACACTAGTCGGTGTCAGGAGTGAAGGCGTCTGGCCCAGTTTGAGAAAGCTGGCTGCAGCCGTGTTGAATATGGAGATGCACGCTGCAGGAACCGCGCACGATCCAGTACGTCTTTATTATTATTATTATTCATGTCTATGGGCTTGCGGCGAGAGGTACCAAGAAGTGGCACGTCTGGAGGTACGAGCAGCTGATATAAAACCTGCATTTTAGGTGGAAGACGCTAGGATGACTATGGCGATTTTCATGACGGTCAGAGAAGAATATGAAGACGCGTTGTGGCGAGGCAAAGATGTTGTTGCCTGTCTTCCCGAGTCAGTCGTTTTGTTCTCTTTTTCTTCACGCCATGGCGGACTGGTCATTGATGTCTTGGCAGACGATACGTATCCTGCTACTGGTAACTGTTGTACATATACGTCAAGGGTTTTTTTTTGTATGTTTGACTGCAGCATATATGCATCGGGCCGGGGTGTCCCATCGGTTTTTTGCGGCTTTGAGGATTTGGCGGCACAAATTTGCGGAGGCGGCAACGGCAAACAAAAAGGTTTGTTGACACGGAGAAGACCGTGCCGTGCGGCAGTCGTGGGTTGTTATTATGTAATTTTTTTGTTGTTGCTGACTCGGGAGGCGACAATGTCGTTTCTGGGGACGCCATGTCAGTATATTTCTGTGAAAATATTCGTTTGTCATTCGTTTGTCCACCTTGTATCTATCTCTGTAAACACCACCGTCACCGGTTTGTTGCATAATGGGCCTGTTCGACTATTTCCTCTGCTGCGGTCCCCGTAAAGGCAAAGCTCCCAGCTCCACTTCGCCCGTGAGTCACCACCCTTCGTCTTCGCAGCTGAGCAGTATGCTGACAGAAAGCGGGCCCACATTAGACCCGCGAGAACAATCCTTTATTACTGCCTATAAACCGCGAAGAATCTATCGTATCTGCTGAAGGTCCTCAGGGATATGGCTCGACTGAACGGTTGACAGACGAGCAACGTGTCAGGATCGAGACGATAGGACGTGAAACGGGAACGTGAGTCTGTGCTCTGATGAACGTGTTTTTAAAACGACGACAAAAAGCTGAAAGAAGGAAAAACTATAGATATATGTTGCCTATTCAGTCATTACCGCCTCGATCTCGCCTCTCCATGTCGCGCACGTCTACCATTCCGCGATCCCTGTCTTCAGGACCTTCCTCACGACCGTCTTCACCACCTCTCGCTCAGTCCGGAGATAAAGATCAGTCGTCTCTATTGGAAGAGACAAAGACACTAGGAGGGGATGAGAAGGATGGGGATGTAGTGCGGAAAACATTGTTTGCCAACGGCACGCCGATGAACCTTGGAGCGAGGAAAACAAGCGGAGGTGGAAAAGGCCGGGGAAAAGCGAAAAGCAAGAGCAAAAAGTAAATTATTGCTACTTGCCGCTTGCTGCTAGCGGACTCTCTACTGGGTGTGAGGGGGTCGCGTAGGTTTCTGTTGACGGCCACATTTGTTGTATGAGCCTTGATGGGGGAGATCACATCAGTACCATTCTCTTTTTTTGTACGGCATCAACCGTTGTAGCATTTATTATCACCAATGCATTGGACATTCTTCTTTTGAATTGTTATTTTAATGTAAACCCATCTAGATCTTGATGGACTCTGCGTGGTGTTAGACGAGTTTGATAAAAATGGAGCATATACTCACCAGTCTTCACTACCGTTTGCAAGTCCTGCTCAACACCCCAGACGTGGGCACGCAAGTCGAGGAGTTCGAGATGGAGACCGTCCTACCAACATATCAGTACATGCTATAACCTATTTCATGACGGATAGGATGACTGACGTAGACCTTCTTCATCTCGCCTCGGACCTTGGTGACGTCCTCCTTGAGGGCGTTGTTGGCCTTGAGAGTAGCAAGCTCCTTCTCGACAGTCTGGAGCCGGTCAAGATGGGACGTTATCTGTGTCCATGTCAGCCCTGCCTTTCCGCAGTTGGCCCACTCCACTAGTGAGGTCTTTGGGTTTTCATGCTTCAGATGCTGGACCCACCTTGCCGGTACCCTGCTGGAGTTCTTCGATGCTGGCAGTCAAAAGACCAGTAGCGAGCTTAGTCTCTTGTTGGAGATAGTAGATGGAGAGAGAAGAGGCGCAAGCAAAGCCAAAGAACTAGAGGATGGTCAGCGACTGGCCAGAATTTGTGGGGATAGGTGCACTGACGAAACCAAGAATACTAGACACATCCGTCAGTACTCTTTGCATGCATAAACAGCTGAAAAACACTTACCCTCCTCTGTTGATTCCATACGTGCCCAAGCATGCATAATCAGCGAGCATTATCGAGTCAAAACGATGTATGGACTCACCGGAAGCCACCAACGGGGCGCTTGACGGGGACAGCACCGACGGTACCGACGGCCGCGGCCTCTTCCCTTCGGACGGCGCTGGTGGAGAGCTGCCTGATGGTGGTGCGGGCTGTGTTGGTGAGACGGAGCATGGTGACGCTGGGGACGAGATGGAATGTATGCGAGTCAAAAAGTGTCGGAAAGAGATGCGAGATGAGTTGCGTTTTTTCGTTTGCTCTCATCGTCGTCTCCAGGTGTCTCGTCGCTACCAAGACACGCTCCGTCACCACCATCCACCTCATGGACGGCCAGGCGCCCTCCCCGGTCATACACACTCCCAGCCAGCGGCCATATCCATACCATCCAAATGCAGGATACCCATACACCCAACAACAGCCCTACCCGTCTCCGCTCCCGACACACCCAGCCCGCCAACTCCACACACCACTGCCATACAATCCGTCGCAGAGACCAGTCCATCCTCTCCCCAACGGCCACTCTCCCACGTTCCCCATGACGCCTCCGTACGCGCCGTATCTCAATGGCCCAATACAGACAAGTCCTCCGTCGTCCTCCGGCTCAGAGGCCCTGCCTTCAAACCAGATTCACATCGTGCAGACAACACCGCTGCCTGTCATGCTACGCTCCAGCTCGACCTTGTCCACTACCAGCACGAACAGGCCGCCCCCGCTGTCCAACGGGCCCAGTCCGGCCGTTGAAGAGGTCATAGTGGATATGAGTGATCAGTACGAGATGTACCCGCCTCAACAAGCACAAATGCGGCAGGTAGGGCCAAGAACAGGGTTGGACCAGGTGCAAGCACGGTCTGTCGTGAATGCAACACGACCGAACGAGATGGACGGAGTGCCCAGGCAAATGGTTCTGCCGCAGCAAATACCAATATCCAACCCATTATCGTCGGCAACGGCGGTGGTAGGAACGAGTGACAGTAACCTCTGGCAAAGGTAGGTCTTGGTCGATCCTTTGTTGTAGCAACACGGATTCAATGCTGACAGCCATGCTCTTTGCTCATTCCGCCTGTGCTATTGCCTTTGCCTGATACTCATCAAATCATCGCGATGGAATTCCTTCTCCTCTCACCACTGTCGCCTATACCTACCGCCCAAATCGATATCGCCAACCGTGACGATGTGCCGGGTACACCAACACAATCTGCGATCGATTCTCTGTTCACCGCCTTGACTGCCGTGGCTGCCAACGCTACCGCCTGCGATACTGAAACTGATCCAACTCTGATCGACAGACCTCTGGAAGACGGCACTGGATTGAGAGTGGTAGCTAATTTCCTTGAAGGACTGGGGGCAATGCAGGTAAGGACTTTGCATATTCTAATATACGTCGTTGAACAAAAAAGGATTAATAACCAAACAGAGTAAGAATCTGGAGGGCTGGTTATCATTCGTCATGTCTCACTTTGAGAACAATTCACGGTTTCAATTTGTATTGATAGGTGAAAAGTTCCAAATGTTCGGTACGCGACCCTTGCTGCTACCCAGCTCAGCTTGAAGTAGAGCCTAACGCGCATCTTAACAGACGTCCCGATCACTTACCTTCCTCGCTTCTTCCTCTCCCTTCCTTCACCACCCTCCATAATCCTGACAGATCCCATTGAATCCCTTCCTTCCACTGACGAAACGATGGTCCTTTGTCCCGATATGGAATGGCGCTGTGATTCAAAAGCTTGGAAGGGAGCGCTGAACATGGTGGTTGGGAAAAGAGGCAAAATTGAGAAAATGGATGTCGTCCTGGGGAACAGGGATGAAGGAGGAGAAATGTTTTCAGAAGGGGCTTTGAGAGTCCTAAAAGTAAGTCAGCCGC